>NC_044019.1:21818682-22113682 GCF_900496995.4 Aquila chrysaetos chrysaetos | reverse complement strand
ATCATAGCCAAATTTTTATCTTTGAACTGAGTATCTGAGCATATGAATATTTTTCATAGGCAAAATACAGAGTGCTCTTAGACACACTTTTTCACTTCCAGTATTTATATGACCTCTGACTCAAAAATAAGATGTTCTGGGTTGGACTCTAGGTTGGGCTGGGTAAAGCTTTTTATATGAAGAGTTCTGAACCCTGCATATAAATTGATATAAATAAATATAAACAGTAGAGGATTTCAGATGATAGTTAATGAGGTAAATAACTCAGTTGAACAGAGCAGTAGACATCCCAAATGTCTGCCAATTGCAGAACTATTGCTGAACTCTCAGTTCTGAGAACGAAGCTCAAGATTGGCCTGATTTAGGTTATCCTCTTATTAACTTGCACTAGAACCCTTCCTCTCTAGCAATCTAATTTGAGTATCTAAGTGGCATTCAAAATTACTTATGGTCAGTATCCTCAGTGCAGCTTTCCTCTTACTATATCTAACAAACTCTCGAACTGTCCCTGGTAATCCGATTGGAACGGCCTTTATTATGAGATGTGATGATCTGCCTATCCAGGCCTTCATATATTTCAACGACTTGGTCTCGTTGGTTGTCTTTTTATTCTTTTCTAATCCAGGCAAAGTCTCTATCTAGTGGTTTCATGACCACCAACAGGAAGTCTTTATTAACTTTATGAATTATACCTTCTTCTGAAAACTGCTTTGGCTGTAGTTCATATATTCAACTAAATGACACGGCATACTAAGTTACTCATATACCCTCCCAGCAGCAGGAGAATGGCCTATAGTTATGTTTGTGACCCAGGTGCTGGAGACCTAAGTTCAATTCATATTTAATTATAGACAACCTGGGTGAACTTTCAGAAGTCTTCCCATTCTCTCTCTTTTCACATGAACTGCAAATAATTTACTTCCTTTTAATGGAATACAGAAATAATTGCAGTAACACTACTCTGTTGTTTGAATATAAATGAAGGTAAACATAAACGTATCAGAGTCACATGGACAGGTAGGATTTGGGATACTAGAGAATGAAACAAACTTTTCCAGTCAAGTCATTTATTCAGTGTCACGTGGAAGGTCCTTGGCCCTTCAAATAAAGACCATTCATGGCACAAGAAATCTCAGTTTTGAAAATTTTTATCAAGTAATCCCTGCCTGACATGGTTGTAGACACAGTACTCGACTTTAAGTTGACATATTATAAAGGCTATCATAATAAAAAGAAATAATAATGAATACAGGGAAAATCCTTGCCTACTTCCAAATACTAATTTTTGGCATCCAGATTTGCTTAACTTCTGTAGCAAGGAAAAACATGTAAGCTGTAGATATGTTAATTTCCAGTGGTATAAAAATTTCATTTCTAAATTTTTACTTATAATTATAGCACATATTTTTCTAGACCATCTAATTTGTTTACACATATTTTCCAAATGTTCCCCTGCTCAAATTTAATTAATTTATTTATTGTACTTCTTAACTATCTGTATTTCTTTCTTATGCAAAAGATATACACTATGACTCTATGACTATGGCCTCTCAAATCACTCATTGCAAGCATTATTAATCCCAGAGAAACACTGGTATTGGGTGGTTTTTTGCTTTATTTTTTTCATAAGAATCAAAATTCTTCCTCCAGAGCCCACTTTAAAGATCTCTTTCACAACTTCATGAGCACAGCATGCAGACTCAGATCTATTCTCTGGACTAATCCTGACCCGCCATTCACATGTAGGGGTGCAAAGCAGATGCCTGCTAGTTGAGAATTTGTGAGAGCTGCTTTTGACACATAGATTTAATTGACAACTTTGAAGCTAGAGAGTCAAAAACAGTGTAACATATGTATTAGATTTACTGGCCAAATGCATAGGATGCTCTATGAACAGCGGAATGATCAATATGCAAATTACAAAACCTGAATAATAGGATGGGTAGTAGGAGGAGTAAGAAAATAAAAGAAATTTGGTAGTAGGAAGAAATAAGTACACAGGTAAAGGATTAAGGAATCTAGAATAAGCAAAGGAAACAATGACAGAAACTATTAGAGAAAAACTGGAATAGATAACAGCAAAAGAAAGAAGAGTAGAAATTGAGTGGCACTAGACATTTAACAGGGGAGGGACAGAAAATATAGGAAAGAAAGACAAATAAGGCTCAGATGTTAACAACGAACGAAAAAAGAAAACCTTTAATAGGCTCAAAGAGGCCAGTGGTTGGACACCTAATCAAACACTCAGTTGGAAGAAGCCAATAAACCATAGCTATCTCAGAAAATCCAGATGCTATCCAGAATGTTTGAGATAGGAGCTAATTAATGTCATGTCATTCTTGACACAAACCATACAGCTTCCTTGCAAAGTGGGGAAACTGAAAAGTGGTTTGATGGGAATTAAAGAGTAGTGCTGGAATAAATATTTGTCAGAGGTCAATGACAGTACAGTCAGTACCTGAAGAATATCTAATCTGATCATCATAATACTGCTAGCCTTTAGCAATATCTTTAATTACTTTGAAAGACTTATTAATAAGTAAGGCTCCCAAGGATCATCTCTTTGTTATCCTAACTGTTCCATATGTCACTAATTTCTTTAGATTTGGACACCTCTACAGTTTTAGTGTAAAAAGAGGTTTTAGCTGTGACTTACGGCTAAAAGTAAATTAATACAGAATGCTCTTGAGAATGCAAAATGCTGGCTGCTCTCAGAGCTCATAAAAGTATAATTCAGCTATTCTCTCATGCATTGTGTCTGAACACTTCCACTTTCATGGCAAACTTTCAGAAGTCAAACCACTTGATAAATATTAGACATCAATGTCTATAGACATTCTATTAGACAAATATTAGAAATCAATGTCTTAAAAAACATATCTTGAAATCTCCTATTATATTAGTGCCATAATTCATTCTCTGTCCAGTTCCATTTTAAACAGAATGCTTCTCAAAAAGTAGAAATAAAACAGGTTTGTATCCCTTAGCTCTCCTCAGCACAGGAGAACTTCTATCAGAACTACCTTGAATATTTGCCTTAAATCCACCAGTCACCTTAGTCACTTCAGGCTTTTTTGAGTCTATCTCAAAGACAGACTCTCAAGTGTATCTGCTTTTAGTGTATCTTGTCTTTATATAGGCCATAGAGGGGAAAAAAGACATTCCCAGAGAGAAAAAGTATAATTTGGTCCTGGATGGTAACATATATATGGTGAATTATGCTAAGGATGGACTTTCATTAGTACATATGTATATACACATATAAATACATACATATAAATACAAAACTGCTTGTATAAGTCAGGAAAGCCAAAATATGGAGCATCTTTAGAGGCCTAAATGGATGAACTTCTTGGAATCTTTAAAAGTTAATCATGGAGTTAAGTAAAGAACACACTTGTCCTGATCTACCAACAAAATGGGTATCCAAACAGCTATTCTGTATTGCATTGGAAGCTCTTTATGTTCTGTGCTTCCACATCGTGAAATTAAAGGCATTTCTGCTTGTCCATGTTCAGAGCTTCTAGATACTACAGAACTAACTACAATCAAGTTAATTAAATTTGGGATTTAAAAGTTATTTTCAGAAGACATTTAAATATGTTATGTGTCAAAATAAGAACAAAACAAAACAAATCTTAGGTTTTATCGCTTCCTGTTTTTTAGATTTTTGAATGTCATAAAACTGGAATGAAATGAAATTAAAACAAACTTCTGTCTACAACCAAATAACCAAAAACGTAGAGGTAGAAAAATGGAATACATGTACATTAAACTAACTGTTGTTGTGCTAGTATTTTAGGTGAGATGATGATCAAGAGTGAGTTAATTAAGCTTCTTCAAAACATAGTTCTACTTTCTTGTTCATTTACTCTTACTTATTCTTCAATACTATAAAAATACACACACATGCACAGTTTGAAGACACTTCCTCTCTCAAATAAAAATATAAAATAAATAGAATTCTTTTTAGCAGTTGCTGTAGAATTTCTCTTACCAGGCAAAAGCAAAGAATGTTTGACCAAACCCTCTGCCTCAATATACCAATTTCAGTGTAACGCCTATAGACTTTGAAAACCTGGTATATCTGGTTAGTTATAACACTTTCATTTCCAGCTTCTCACAGACTTTGCTTTCTCTCTAAGACAGTAATTTTATGTTTCCAGTCAAATCACCCAAGAGCATTACTTGTTTGCAGCTGCTATTTCAGTATTAAATGCTTGCGATGCTAAAAGTGGGCATGTTTGTGTAAATACTCTTGAAAAGTGAGGAAACTGCAGATAAATGAAAGCAGCTGAATGATAACAGCAGGGATAGAAGAAGAAAAAGCCATTAGTGAATTCATTAATTTTTACCTTTGGCATTTAGTGCTTCTGATTAATGGCTTTCCTGTAGACTGCTATTTTCCTCTCAGATATTAACATGCAAAATATGTGGCACATAAGAATAAAGTGTTATTACTATTTATGTGTATTCAAAATCCCTAAGATATCAGGGATTAAGTCAAAATGCAGACAAATAGAATAGTTAATTTTTTGCACACATTTCACCTTACGAAGGACAGCTCCATAGCACACTTGCATCTATAAAGTTTAAATGTGCATTTAGACACAAAAATGTCTTGTTTCACATCACCTGTATGTATTTCACAGGTGGCAAGTTCTGCTACAGCCCCCAGCACGTTAGGGAAAAACAACCTGTAAAATATCAGAAGTCTACAGCAGGAGGGAGATGTACTGTATCCAGTTCTGGGCTCCTCGGTACAAGAGAGACAGGGACATACTGGAGAGAGTCCAACGAAGGGCCACGAAGATTATTGAGGGACTGGAGCACCTCACACACGAGGAAAGGCTGAGAGAGCTGGGACTGTTTAGCCTGGGGAAGAGAAGGCTCGAGCGGAGCTTATTAATGGATATAAATAGCTGAAGGGAGGGTGCAGAGAGGACAGAGCCAGGCTCTCTTCAGCGGAGCCCAGTGACAGGACTAGAGGCAATGGGTGCAAGCTGAAACACAGGAGGAGCCATGTGAACATCACGAAACACTTCCTCGCTGTAGGGTGTCTGAGCACTGCCACAAGCTGCCCAAGGAGATTGGGGAGTCTCTGTCCTTGGAGATATCCGAACACAGATGCTCCAGCGGCAATTTGGATAAAATTTCTGGTACAAAGTGTAGTTCTTGCTTCTATACTGATAAGGTATAAATCATCCCCACTACACAGTCGCTCTTTCTTTTTTATAGCGTGGACAGATTCTCAGTTCGAAGCTGCTGTTTTCCGTTATGGATAACCAAGAGCTCACCAGTCTCATTGCTCTTCTTCCAGCTACAACTCCTTGTCAAACCCTTCCTCCTATTTGCCTCCTGTATGTGCGCTCTCTACCTCCTTATTCTTTTTCAGATCTGATTTTTTTCACTGAAAAATTAAAAGGATATAATCTTCTCCCACTATTTAGTTCTCCTATGACCTATCACCACCTCCTGCATTTCTGAGGTTGAAATTTCTGACCAGTTTCCGACCTAATCTTCCCAAACTTAAGCTACTAATTTTCCTGGCTGTTTATACTTCACTTTTTTTCCTAACAATATTTTTATTCTCTTATTACAAAGAAGCTAACATTGGCATAATCCATTCTCTCCCGGTATTCCTCACCTTCATACTCCTCAATGTCATTCTCTGAAATGCATGTCCCTTTTCATTCTAGACCCCCTATCCTCTTCTTTCATGAGATATAGGGCACTGGAAAATGTTGCCCCAGTCTACAGTAACCTTTTCTTGACTACTTCTCAATCTCACTATTCAATTTTCATCCTCCTCCTCCTGCTGATTGATTTTAGTCATTAAATTCTTCCTCAAAAGCTTGCATTCAGCCATTTTGAATTGCCCAGCCAAAATGACCAACTCCTTCCAGTCTGACTAAAGGGTGAAATCTATTCTCACATCTCTAGATCAAATGTAAGACTCCTTAAGCCACTCCGTCATTGTTCTTTAACATTGTACTTTTCTCTGTCTTTTCTCAAATGCATAAGAAAATATGGTACCTTACTTAACTTCCCCATCTCTAACAAGGCCAACTTGCTGTATTTAGTATTATTTTTATATATATATATATATAATGTCATATATATTATATAAAGTATTAATATTGATTAACACTTTAAACTGCTTCAAAGATCCTGTTTCCTTACTTTGAGGATACTTTTCTTCTCCCTTTTCTTTCTTACCCTTCTCCATTACACCAAAATGAAAAGTTTTGTTTGCATGCTTGACAGTTTTTGCTGTATCAATGTCATAATTAATGGAAGGCTAAGAAAGAGGTTAAAGAATTGTGACAAAAATAACCTGTAATGTGCCTATAGCATACCACACTGAAGAATGACAAATACAGGCCTGCAAACCTGTCTATTCCTGAAATGGTTGCTTAAACTTAGAATGCAAATACAGTAATGTAATACAGTAGCAGAAAGGAGCATAACCATTTCAGTGTCCTCTGTTGTCTAATGCACTGAAAGATGTTATTTTTATTTTATTCTGAGATCGTTATTCTGAAAGTAAAATATTCAGAGCTAAGAGGGTTAAAAACAACAAACAACAAGACTTATAAATCATGCATAATGCTAACCACTAGCTCTTAAGAATACAAGTAATTTTTTCTACAAGGCAAACTACATATCAGTGTGGATAAATCTAGTCACCAGCAGCCTTTTCCTTGAAGATTAGTTAATCATTAACCATATACATTAAAGGAATGCTTTTACATAATAGATTCTTCTCAGAACAAAATTACACATTTTTAATGTAAAATTACTTCAACCCAAAGTTAGGATGATGCAATTTTTTTTACCATTTAGGGTAAGACACTACAGAAAGTTTGCAAATAGTGGCAAAAAGGGAAATAAGAAGACTAATAGCCTATGTACTTTTCTATCCAACTTCAGTAAATACTTTCTCTTTTCAGCATGCCTGGAACTTAACAGAAATATAGGCAGGGTATAGAGAATGTCACATGGCAGATACTAATTGTTACGATTAAGGTCTAACAAGCATGCTTCCCTGCTGTTCTGAGAATGTCTCTGACTTTTGATCCTGACATCTGTGTCTTACAAGAATTTCACTCGGCTCTGACATTCCTTCTGATGTTGATCCAGGAATTAATGGATTGTGAAAAAGCTGGCAGGATATCATTTAAAAAATAGAATTCTTGGTGTACAACTGATGAAAAGGTATCAGAATTCACATACTTTGTGTCTGATACCAATACACTGTGTCTATATGCATGCATTTGGTATGAAGCAATATCTCAAAACAGAGGACAGAAAATAAGATTTAGAAGGAAGCAAGAGCTTCATGTTATACTCATTTGCAGTACTGCTATCGTACATCTTCAGCATGTTACAAGATGAAAATTATCAATGATTTTGACAAATTCTGTGTAATGGAGATTCAATTGTTTAAAATCCCTACCAGCAAAATATATTATGATTAATTCTGATACAGTTTAAAACTTTCATAAGAACCTTTTCAGACAACAGCATTAAAGAAATCAATATAAATTATGGAAGAAGTATCAGCAGAGCTGGCCATAAGCATGCTTACAATGTGACATACGTTGTGTGGTCACCATCGTACCATTTCAGTTTGGACATGTATTTAAGCTGGTTTGTGCTACAATGGTTTCAGGTTTAAAGGACCTATGAGGAAAAAAACCTACAAACTTTAAAACATTTAATACCAAAAGTTAAACTGAGATTTTTTCTAGATGTATTTAAGACTGAAGAATTACATACAGAATTGAAATTTTACACATCAGAGAATATTGCCTTGTATTTCATGGTTCTGGATAATTACTAGATGCCAGTGGATAACTTAAACATAGCTTAGAGTCACTGACATTAATGTGTGACAGGCAGCATTACAGAACATATTTAGCAATTTTAAATGAAAAAGTAGAATGATATTTGAAAAAAACCCCATGAAAATAAAATTCAGGATTATCACAACAGGAAAGAAGCAGTACCCTCTTTAAAGTAAAGCCAAAAATGTTTTTCAGTATGAAATAAAAAGAAATGGAAGGAACTATAAAAATAAGGATTCAACAAGTTAAAAAGAAACTAAATTCAATTGTCAATTATTGTCAATTATAACTAGTTAAGAAATTAAGACTATATGCTTTAACCATCTCCTCAAGCAAGTCAACCAAATTTCAAGTCAAACACTGACATCATTATTTATTAAGTTAAATTTCTGGCATTTGCAACTGTATTTCAGTGGTTTAGATGTTTTAAAAAAATTTCTTAACATTCAAAGGCATAGGATATTTTGACACAAGTCCAGACCCAAATGTTTTTAATAAACAAGTGTAACTAATAAAATTAATAGTAGAGACCACCTATAGTTATTTAGCCACTCATGCCCCATATATAAACATTGGAAGTACTTGTTTTAGGGAGCAGGAAATTATCCAAAATAGGTAAGATATAATCAGACTCAATTTATGGGAAGTCAATTTATGTCTCAGATATTAGAAATCAATATGCGAAAAAAGCTTAGTGACTTGCAAGTTGCATGCCTCTTACCAGTGCTTATTCCAACTCTGCTGTTGTTCAGCTGCACAGAATTTACAAAATTCTAACAAGAATACCGGAATTCTAACAAGATGCAAATAAACGTCTTAAACATTTATAACATTAATAGTACACCTAGGGAATCCATTAATGTTTTGTTTAAAATATATTATTAAAGACACCATGTGATTACTGTTTTGTTTTAAGGGAAACATACATGCCCTTAAGCACTACTATTTTTATTACTTATGTTCGATGCTATTTAAATTTACTGTTCTAATTTTCCTCAAGAGTTCTAGAATTCATTTAACAAATAAAAGAGTAAACAGCACAGAGACAAGTAAATTAAACAATGAAAAGGCAAAAAAGTAAAGTGAATAGTTAAAGAGAAAAGGCTGGATCACATTTAAGATGGGAAAAACAAAAGGCAAAGCTTGTAAAATCTGAAAAAGTAAGGTAGGGGTGTGAAAGTGTGATGTGTGACAGGTGGGGTAAAATGAGACAGTTGGGAGGAAAGAAATAAAAATGAAGAGCACAAATTAGACAAGACATTCATTTTAAGCCCTTAACAGGCTGGATCTCATCGTTGTCATCAGACGGGAAATGTCAGAGCTGGCACATTTGGTTTTTTTATGCTTTTTCCTTGTTTTAAAAAAAGTCTGTGTCTTACAATACATAAAAAGTCTATTTGCTTTAAAGAAAAACACATCTCAATTTGTTCCCGTTTTTTCTCCTACTCAATCTTTAACAAACTTCAATTCTATTATATTGGAAACTACAATAATTATAAGGTTTAATACTTCCATTATATTTTGAGTTATTTTATTTAATACCTGAATAGGAGTTGAATTCTTTAAAAATAACTAAACTTTGCACTTATAACTACAGGTGGATTTCTGGAGGAGGTGAGTATTGCATAAGATGACATGTAGTAAGTGCTATCTCACAAATGCAAACAAATCCTTACTGTAAAGTACAGAATTTTTGAAGGTATGTAGATATTCTTTCCAAAAAAAATGAACAAAATTATTATGTCAAAAACAAGCTTTTAAATTTGTTTTCCAATTAATGGAAAGAACTTAAAGGTACATAGGGGTTTTTTTAATATAGGCTTATTAAATAGCTGGAAAGGATATTTTGGACCAGAAAATAATGGCACTTAACTCTTCCATCATTTTTATCCATAAATTAACAAATAAGCAATGGGGTCTAGTATATTTAGAAAACATAAAAAAATATTCAGCTGGAAAAAATGTACCTTTTCTTATAATTTAGAATTCTCATTATCACCTTTATATGCTCTTAGTGAAAGCCAAATGGATGGAAAGTGGAAGCAAAAATTTTGGATTTTACACGTGGAGGTAAATGATGACAGAAGAGCAAGGCAGGGAAGGATCAGTTAAGGGATTTAGAATAGACACAATGTGTCAAACTAATGGTACACCTACACCTGTTTCCAATGGTGAATGGATGTTTAAGAAAAAAAACCCAAATCAAACAGATCAGGTACAGAGTGATGCCATCCAGTCTCTGATAGACAGGGATTTCACATCCAGGGGTTGAATTCAGACCATCAAGTTTAAAAGCCATTAGTAGACCTATCCACCATGAATATTTCTAATTTCTGTTCTCCTCTACTTGTAGTTTAAATAAATGTATTGTCAGTCACAGGTCTTTACTTTGGGCCATTTCCACATTCCATGAGAAAAATCTAGCAAATAAAGCTTCCTCAAGCTTTATCAAGCTTCAGTGTACTTCCATAAAGAACTGATGCCATCGTTCTGCAAATCTTTTCATGTGTGCTTATCTTGAAAGTTTCTAAACATGGACAGGAACTTCAGTTATTAAACTTGTCTTGAAAGCATATTAAATTAATGGTTTGCATTCACAGAAAAAAGTAACATAAATAAGCAAATCTATTACACTTGGAACCTTTTACTCTCTTATTACATCAAAAAAGGCAATAGAATTTAAATAAAGAAAACATTAAGCCTTCTGCAGTACTATACTTCTGGATTATATAACTTCTATAGATACACATGTATTATCTCATTTTGCTTTCTCTGAAAACTAATTAAAATAGCCACTGTGTTATACTAGATTTCATAATTTTAAACCATTATACACCCCATTTTGTTGTATTTCAACATGTTTCCATTTTTATTTACCTCTCTTCAGACTACACAAGGTAGACGTGTTGTTACTCTCATTTAGCAGGAAGAGTACTATGGCCTGCCCAAGGTCAAAAAGGAAGTTTGTGTCATAAGAAATCAACTAATCCCACTCAATTTTCCCAAATCATAAGCTGAAGGCCTTAACGTTAAAATGCATTCTGGGCCACCTTTGTTTAAAATTCTTTTAATACCATCACCATTGTGGTGTCTTAATTATACCCTTTGCTACAGTCATCCTCTTCTTTCCTCCCTATGCCTTCCTCACCTTGCATCTAGGATCCTTTCACAACTCAGTAGTACCCTCAGCAGCCGGCAAAAAGTGTTCAAGAACTGTCACAATCAGAAATGCATGAATTTATGTACTCTGTCCACTGCTCTTTGCTGCCAACTCTTTTCTCCCTGTTCACAGAAAAGTAACAGGCAAAGCGCTGTTTTCTGTAGGGTTTAGTTCTCCATCTAGCAAGTGTCTGGCCTGAGGAGGGGTGGAGGATCTGCCGTATTCTGGCTGACGGATGCACAAATAAGGTTATTTTTACAGGTGCAATTTAGAGGCCAGCTATGTCTTAGTCTACAAAATTACAAGGTAAAAGGTGTTATATAGCCTCTTTCTTAAGATGTCAGGTAACAAAACTACCAAGGAATTTCAGTACTTAGCTAAAAGAAGTTATCTATTTTAGAACGATAACAGAACTAAATGAAAGCTTTTGACTGATAAATGAAGAACACATGTTGGTAACTTTTTTCAAAGGTTAACTATCTGTGCAGTTAAAAATGTGCTCTTATTTTCTATTTGACTTTATCTGGCTTCATCACGCACTTTTATGCCTTTGCCTGCTACATTACAGAATATTCCACTGTGAGATACTTTATCTTTGAAATTATTTGTGTATTCTTGATTATTTTTTTTTTTTATAGTGTACTAACTGAAACTCTCCTGGCATTTTTGAAGAAAAACAAAACAAAACAAAACCCAAACAAACAAAAAAACCAAACTGAGGGCAAATCTGGAGAACAGGGCCTTAGAACTGCTGGATATACACAAAAAGCAATGGACTTTGAAGACTTTCAACACATGTACAAATCAAGTCTATTTAAAAAATGGAGATAGATGACACTATAAAGTATATTTGAAACATCTAGAAATGCCATAGCCAAAGATACTGCAGGACTCTCAACTGAGAAGCAGTAGCTACAAGACACAGTCTCTACTGATAGAGCAAAACTCAGGTCCATGAGCCTCACATTAACTGAAAACTGGGAAATTCTTGCATCTGGGTCAGACAGTAAAATAGTGGAAGAATCATCTCTAATCACAGTAATCAAAATAACAATTTTTTTTTCAAGTCCAGCTCTACAATGCCTTGAGATTTTAGTAAATTATCTGGAGTCATTGCATGGGATCCTTTCAAACGAAAAAGTCAGACCTACAGTATAAATGGCTGGGATGCCTGTGATGGGCCAGCTCTTGTCCAAGTCCCTTTGGAAAAACATCAGATGTTTTTCATCTGATGAAGCAATTAGTTTCCTTTACCTTATCTGTAAGAAGCTGGAGTAAGTCTGGATACATTTAATACTAAACTGCAAGGGTGCTCCTACCTGCTCTTTGACTAACACCAACTCCTTCTTTTGCCTACCATAAAGTGGAGTGACAGTCCAAGAAGCACATGGAGGATATGCTCCAAAAATGAGAGACTGTGATCATTACTGATTCTTGTTCACTCAGCATGGCATGACCAAAAATATAAACACTTTTTCATGTATTTCTTCTTTCTGGTCTGGTATCTCCAAGATTATATCTACACAACCCAGAGAAACAGGGTCTTACTGTAACTACCTGGTAAGGGTGCCCTGTAGCTAGGTCGTTTACTGTCCACTGTGTGCGCAGCCTTCTGCGCTTTAAGTGGGGAAGAAGAATAGACAAAGTGCAGGGAGTTCTAAAACCCATGTTGCAATAGTCCCTAGGGAACCACTGCCAGCTGGCATAGGTTAAAGCAACGCAGAGGCCTGGGGCTACGTGGAAAATCAAAGAGCTATAACCATCTCCCTGACAGCCCCACAGTGTAAACTAGATACACAGAAGAATCCAGGTCTTTGTGTACATGAGGGAGAAGATCAGTGTTTATATCATTTTCTGAAAGATTTTATCTGTCAATACATTGAACAAGGTAAAAGCCATACCAAAAGGTGAAAATGGTATAATATTTAGACATTTGACTGAGATCTCTGAGATGATCTGAAGCTTGCATAGGCTCTCGAAACCTTGTTTCTCAGCAGATTTGTACGATTCAGAGAATCTAGTGGATTGAATGATTCCTAGCCAGGCACACATTAATGATTTACTTTGCCTGGAGACAGAAGGGAGTAGAACTTTTCAAACTTCACCACCATTTGTTATCCAGCATTTACTGCATTCACGGAGAGTGTAATTGCACAGTGCTTTATAATTAATTAATACTACTTGGCCTTGAATTAACAACAAGATGAGGATCTGAACTTCCCACAGCATCTTATAAAACCAATGCATATGATTAGAACTGGAAACTTGTAGATGCTACCAAGTGCCTTTTCCCAGGCGTTCAAAGTGGAAGCCAAGATAAAGATTGTAAAGCTAAACCAGGACAAGAAACATATAGACCAGCACTTACTGAATATGATCACTGAGTTGAAGGATCAGCTGTTACCATGCCATATTCCTGAATAACAGAGTGCTGCTACCTTTCAGTGTGTCTCCTTGTCAGATGTTTACTGCTCCAGTAAAAAAACTCATTCTCCCCATCTATTCTACTCAGCCATGTTTATGGGACTGTCATCTATAAATGTATTTCATTTCTCTATACCTTTCTGTCATTCTGTTGCTGTGGTAAGACTGAGCACATGCAAGATGTGTCATGTTCAGGTGTGCCCTTCACCTTTTTTAGTTATTGTTGGTCAATCATGAGAAACACAGACCATGAGTACCTCTATTCTTAGCTGTGGCTGAGGAGCTTTTAACAGAGCTTTGAGGAACACAGAAGGCACATGCAATGTTCCTTCTCTTGAGGCAGCTAATTCTGCTGGTCTCTCAGTTCTGTTAGTGCAAAGTGATGGCAATTCTTTACTTTTCCATCTATAGACTGCTGCAGTGTCATCGTGACTACCAAACAGAACATGCTCTCTGCCTCCCGTAGCTATCTTTGGTTACTCTGAGTTTTACAAGTAGCAATCAGGTACAACCAGAATTTAACTTCTAGGAGCAAAATAGTTTGCATATTAAGAAACCAATGTAACACATTTAAATTATTTTCAGAACAGAAGAAAATGACTAAAGGATCTTTATGAAAATTGCTGTCAAATGTAGTTAGAATGTACTTAAGAATAAATACGTATGTGAATAAAACATTACGAGTATTATAAAAATCCATTGACATTCTTATTAATATCAAAATACCATAATTTGGAATTAAATTTAAGATTTAAATTACTTGCACTAATGAATAACAAAATACGTACTAACAAATTATTGGAATGATCACGTCATTGAAGGGTTAATGGCTCCAGTTATGGTAGAAATTTAAATATCATGGGGAGGCACCTCCTGACCCAGCCATCACTGAGAATTATGCAGATTCAAATGGGAGCCACACAGGCTTTGATTTCCCCCAAGGATTGATGAACAAGTACAAAATAATAGAAAGTGACAGGAAGCAGATGACTGAGGTCTAATTTAATGTCATTCTAAAAGACAATATACCTTAAATTGGCCTTAGGAAAATTATGGGTTACAAATGAGAGAACAGAAACATGCACTTTTTCATTTTAGTTCACTAATTTAAAAAGTAATCCTTTGAACAAATGAACAGTGAAACAATAGTCATTTGGCAATGCAAAATTGCCAAACTTAAGTAGGCGTACTTTGTTTGCATAATTTGCAATTTATTGGAAAAGGCTGTAATCTTAAAACGAAAACCCTATTAAACAAAATAATGAAATGATCTGAAGGATTTTATGCAAATATTAATTTGAGATTGTTATGAAGACAAAGAATTAATAGTTCTTAAATAGTATGATAAAATGCAATGAGGATATGCTTAGGAAAAGTTTGCCATTTTAGTAAAGGATTAGCTACACGTGCACTTATCTAGAAATAAAAAAAATCTATGCTGAAAAGGTTGTTCTAAGAATAAAGTTAGAACATTCTACTACTTTTAATTAGTAAGGACCAGAAATGGCCTTCTACATGCCAAAGTTAAGCATAAACCATAATCTAATCCAAATCTCCCAGATTTCAGTACATGCTTATGTAACATGAACTTACATCACTTCACGTTACAGAAGTTATAAGTATCAACATTTGGATAATATGAAACAATTCCATTTTATACCATAAATATTTGAGACATATCTGTATAGAAACAGCACTTGTGGGTTTTTTTACTTCAGAAATTATGCTATTTATCCTGCATAATTTTTTTTCAGTTCTTTAACATCAATGAATAGAGGTACCCCAAATCAGGTACTTGCTCAATAATTGTCTTAAATTCACAACTGATTTTTTCTCAGCTAGTATTTAAACATAGGAAATGACTTTTGATAAACAAGCATTCAAAATAGATTTATATAGCATCAAATCAAAAATCTAGCAGTCAGATATAAGGCTTTGGAAAGGCTTACTGTAATACATTACAGCGTTGTCAGAAAAGATATGAAGATTTTCTCTAAAAATTGGAGGCTTCTTAATTCATTTTTAAAAAGGGGGAAATAGCTTCTTTTAAAGCATGTACAAATACCCTATCTCACAAAGAAGGATCACAGACTCCCTATTATGATTAACACAGGAAAAAGAAAAGTGCATTGCACAAGTACTCCATCTGCAACTTAATCACATGGTAGACCTGGAGGCATCTCAACAGCGCTAACAGAACTGCCTCAGGAATCTACAGGGCGGCCAGATGCCAGCCCTGGAAAAATACGTAATATTGCATGATATCTGCAGCCTGTGACTGGCATTCAAAGAGAAGCCATAAGACTGGTCCAATGTTTAGGGCTGAACAAAAGCCTGATACTTGCATATATTTTCATTACGTGTAGTGAGATTTTTTCTTTAAGGATAAATTAACCAAGTGCTGATAAAAAGTGTGTACCCCCAAAAGTCTTCTGAGAAAGAGCTATGTATAACCCTATCCAGGCAGAAAATATATATTGTAAAATTCAACTATATTATGTTAACAGTAAATTAAATGTGAATTTGCATTTTTAAAATTATATGTGAAAAGAAGCTTTTAAGCAAATTTCTCCCTTTAGAAGAATACTGCATATGTTTTACAAACTAAGCACAGCAATAATATATCTGTAAGATGAACAGAAGTAATTATTTCCTAAAAAATCTATGTTTTATATAAGTGGTAAATATGCTTTTTTAAAATTAATTAAAGCCGGAATCATCTTTATTTACACCTTTCCTTAAAAGATGGCAGGTTTCCTACAAACAAAAACTTATGTAATTTAGAAACAATGTAAATGCTATTGCCATTGGAAAATAGTCCCTTGATTGTTATATTTTCTGACATCAGGTTGTTTTCCTGCATGTAATGTCCATTGTTCAGTGACATTTGCAGTAATCTTCAAAACTAAATTTTAGTTTATATGACATAAGAAAAATATAATTTTATTTAAAGAAAACACAGAGAAAGAGGGGGAGGGGAGACAAAATTTGATATTAAATATAGTAACATATGTTAGGCAAATGGTCTAACAAATCTGAAAGAGTTAAAACTTCAACATACAGCTTTTACAGACCTCATTCACTGAAGGTTTTCAGGGCATCTAATTTCCTGTATGTTGTCCAAGCCCTTCACCTGGATGAAGTGTTGACTACAACCCAGGAGAACCAATCTGCCCATGGGACTGGTGGTAACTAAGCAACAGAATACCTGACGGAGACTTTGATCATATGACAAAATTTCTCACAAAGAAGTAGCCTAAGAAAAGGGAGTTGGAAGCTTTTTTAAATGGCATCTTCCTAACCAGAGCATTAGACTTGAGAATCTCCATTGCCATTTGTGGTGGAACATCATAGTTGGAGTCTGTTCCTATTCATAGCCAAGGCCCAGAGGAATCTGTTCTCAATTTGAAACAGCTTCCTAACTGTCTTTAACCATATGCCTGGTTCTGCATACCAGATTTATCAGGAAAATAGTATTTATTTGCATTACAAACATTTTTATGTCTAATGTAACACCTATTTTAGATAAGACTACAACTGCAAAATTAACTTCAATGATCACAGAGAAAACAGAGTACCTGATATCTACTGTAATTTCGAAGAAAGAACCTATGTGTTTTAAGGTTTGGTGCAAGGTGATATCAATACTACAACTACTACCTTCTGTGTTTTACATAAAGCTGCAGAGATTGTCTATCGGTCTAGGATAAAAAAAGATGTGGGCACTAGTTTCATTTCCTTGTTTCGCTCACAAATGCAGAGAAGGGTTCCCATAATCAATATAAGCCTTGTCAGATGTACATAGGAATTTCTCTGCTATGCAATTTTCTGTTTCTCAGAGGAGAATGGCATTCTGAAACACCCATGTTCAATGCTGATAAGATACGCAACACACATTCACTTGGAAGAATGAATGAATCGTAAGCAAACACACTGCAATCCAGAAACAATTTAGTTGGTATGACCAAAATATATAACCAGAAGATTGCCTAAATTAATCAATGCTTTTTACAGCATTAACAAACTGTCTGTTTATAGACAAATCAGCAGCCTATGAAGAAGGAAAACTGTTTAGGTCTTCCATCTCAATGCTAAATTGGGAGAGCAGATAGTTGCAACTACCAACACCATGAGTACAGAAGCAATCTATTAAACTAACTCTGCCCTCTAAACAAGTAGTTAACAAGATATACCTTTCGGTTTTTCACTCTTCTGCTGAGCATGACTACTTGCATACTTAATTTCCTATCAGTTGGAATTTCAACAAAACAGAATATTATCATTCCCTCAATTATAACTTGAATACCATATGTACAATATAACCATATTTGCCAAGTTAAATTGAACAAAAACACGCCACAAAATAAAACAAAACTATTCCAGAATGTAAAAAGATAATTTTTTGTAAGTAAATTCAGGAGAAAACATAGTTTTGGCAAAGGACAAGGAATCAAGATATAAAGAATGAAGAACAACTGAGTATAATTTTATTCTGAGTTTTTGAAAGATCTAGACATGAAAGCCTGACCATATTATAACACAGACTCTTTCAAATAGATCTATAATCATTAAAGGATATTTGTTAATATATAGATGGTATTTCATAAATATAACTTTATTGATAATAGTTATTATAATAATAAATAGCTTATGCAGATTTTCAAAGGAGAGCCCCATCATCTTCAGTCTTCCAGAACTCATTCATTCAAAAAATTCATATACTCTAATATCTGCTCACATTTTACCAGCTAACATGACTATTAAGAATTGGAAAATGAGAAAAGAGGTTTTTAATATTTTCACATTTAGTTTTAATGATCAGAGGAATAGATAACATTGTAGAAGACATTAACTGGAAAGGTTAAGTAGTTATTGAAAGAACTACTGAAACCCTGTGTGACTAGAAAAATGGGTGTGATCTGTAAAAATCCCAAAGTGGTTGATACTAATGGAACAAGCCTAACAACAAAAACCTGATGTATTAACACAGAATGTGAAACTCTATATTACAGAGGTAGCAAACATAGTGCAAGATTATGAGTGGAATACAAGTATTGAAAGGCATGAGTTTTTCAGAAAATACAGAAGAATAAATGTAGTAAGGTAGCACTGTACATTAATGATGAAATATGGTCTGACCTAGAAGTAAAACTCAAGATATTTAATACATTGAGGACAATAAAATAATCTTCATTTTAGAATTTTGAATCAACTGCCATGTATAGTCAAATACCCAATAACAAATATTTTTAACAGATTTTTTATGGCAGAAAGGCCATCAGATGAATAGAGAATAGTGAATATAAATTATGCTTAAAAGAGAAAAAAAATCCATGAAACTAGAAAGCACCCTAACAAGCCATGAAATAGTTTGAAATAATGTGCACCTTTTTCTTATGTTCTAGTAAGAACCAAGACATACGCAGATAAGGAATAGTATCACGGTTAGAGCAATGAAGAGCATCTCACAAAAGAGGAAGAAGGATTTGGTTTAGTCTAGCAAAAAAAAAGGCTGAAAAAAGATATGACTGCTGTTTAAAAATATATGGAGAGGAGGTAAAGAGCAAAGAAGATGCAGAGCTTTTTCAGAGAAACTCTATTAAAACAGTAAGAAATGGATATCAGAGAGACATGAAAACTTGGAGAATGGAAATTAGAAGAAAGCTTCTAATCATTGGAGCACTAAAGCTCTCAGACAGCCTTATGATAGCAAAACTGAGAGTAGAAACCACAATTATTTTTTTTTATGTAGAATTTGATCTGGTAAGTATAAGTGTTGTATGATACGGCTCCTGGTTGTAGCACAAGCCTGACTCTGACATCCTCTTCAGTTCTACTTTTTTAAAGCCTCAATTCAATCTGGACTTTTAATAAGGGCCTCTGGTAGATAAGTACAATAGTGATTCTAGTTTTTACTTCCTTGCAGTTATTTGGAAGACTTAAAGTCACATTTCTCAATTATCAAAAAAGGTTTTTGTCAATTATCTCAGCTAGCAGCAACACTGAAGGCCTGTCTCCTTGTTTTACAGACTTCATAACTGTATTTTCTGCATCTTGGGAGATACATGATTAACCATAAAACATTCAACAGACACTTGGCTGTCTACATAAAATTTGTTTCCAGAAAAGTCTGTGCTATATTCAATCTTGGCGGGGCAAAACCAAGTTACTGCAGGTTTCAACATGTTCGTTGTGAATTATCCAAATTCTTTAAGTTTTTTAGTGAGATACGTTCAATTGTCTCCTTTCACAGAACCTGAAAAATTAGTCCTTAGACCAAGTTCTGCACCTTTTAAAGAGTGAATAGTTATATCAGGTCTTCAAGAACATTTTTCCTTCCATACGTCACTGAAGACTGGGAGAAGCAGCTCAAAAAATTCTTTTTTTTCTAACCGATCACTTTAATGTATTATAACTTAACCTATAAATATTGAATTGATATTCAAGTAATAAAAATATGTAAATAATAAATAAATATTTAATAATCCAAACAGCAAAAACGAAATGTCATACTTTCCAGTGTTATACATATAAACATAATTTAGCAAATTAGTGATGTACGTGCTTAACCAAAGTGACTAATTACACTACTAAATTTAAACTACCTAGTCTTACCAGTAGAATTCCATTGCTGTACTTCACTGAAAACATTTTAAAAAATTCTTTGGTAATTCACAATTGACTGTTATCTTGTCAGCAATTTATTCTTCTTTTGATAAGCACATTTTGACAAGTTTTCCAAAAAATCTGCTGCTTTCAAGCAGCTGGTCAGTACAAGGCTTACTTGACTTTCTCAGTGAGCCAAGAGGCAGTTAAAAAATGTGGGAAGAGAATGAGAAGAAACATTATCTTTTTCTGCTGCAGTTTCAGTAGATAGAATTAATTTAATATTTTTTATTTGCCAGCATATTGACTTATATTGATGATTCTGTAACTAGGTAAAGTTAGTTCTTTTATATCTGGACAACTGGTCCCAGATAGTAATATAGAGATTACAGTATATTTTCACCTGTGGTTTTCCATATTAGACAAAGAGCACAATGCTATAACACAATTACATAATCCAAACTATACATAAAACCAGACTTCAAAAATGAACTAACTTCAATCAATCTCCAAAATTTAATTTCCATCTAAGCTTTCCAACTGCACTTCTTAGATGAGTAATCACATGCATTAAAACAGATGTCCAGTAGGTGTTTTCATTGATCTAGTGTAGCTGAATGCATAATTTACGTCCTAAACATGGTTGTCTGAATTGCACATTAATTAAATGTTAAAACAGTCAATGTGAATGTCCATTGTTGTTAGCTTCCCCCTGTATTTCTTCCTCGCCCCCAGAAAGTATCCATTTTACACAATATAAAAAGTTATACACTCTGAGGACCATTTTTTCCTTCTTCACATACCATTTCTTCCTTCTACATAGTCTTCTCCCTTCTGACACCAGAGATGTCAGGATCTGTAAGTAAGATTGAATGTAAAAAAGTGGAGGTGCATAAATTTTAGGACACAGATGCCCTGGTTAAACTATTGTTAACAGCTCAGTCTGGGAAGCAGGGTAAAACATGGCATGCTTTTGATCTTACCCAATACATCCATATCACTTCTTGCAGTACACCTATGTTTTGGGCTACGTGAACAAACAAGGACTGCCAGAATTCCGGTAACTGATGCAATTCACCTTTCCTTCTGGCAGGCAACACCAGGACTCTGCTAAAAATGATCCTGTGGAGATGTGACATAGTCATAACAGAGAAACAGTACACAGTCAACCATTCTGCCCTAGGAAGAGTGTATATTTGGGTCTCTCCCAATGGGCACAGCAAGCTGAAATTCTTCCACTTCTCTTCTGAATTGCTTTGACAATCACATCAGGCTGTGCTAAGAAGAAAGTTTGCTTCTGCACCAGTGAATAGCTGGCAACTTTGACTAAGAGGCCAACTCAGGCTTGCAATCGATATATAAAATTACAGATATATAATACCCATATACACTGCTAGTTAGCCCAATGGAACTTCACTTTTACTTTGAACAACTGCTGTCTTTAAGACTCCAGGACATAAACTGGGAAAAAATCCCACTTACCTAGAAATTATGTGAAATGATTTTTTGTATACAAGACACTAGAGTGTGACAACTTGATAGATGGCACAGAACTCAGATGACTTAGCTATATGAAACAGAGCTGTGATGGCTCAGGGAAAAAATTCACAATGAGGAATATTGGCAAGTGGTTTCTTTGCTACAATGGTAGAGAAAGATTCACAATAATAGTGAATCATCACTGGTACAGGCTGCAACACATTCTTGTCTCACATAGTTGCATGCCTGAGCCTGAACTGTGAGATCTCTTCAGAAGTCCAATAAGGTAGAATTCATATTTTGATTGCTGAAAGAACATATGAAAAAAATACAGGCCCTGTTAGCTGCCACTCAGTAAAGTGACACTTACAGGAACAGTCAGATAATGAACTTCTCAAGCCACTGAAATAGATAGGTATACTGAAATTTTAAGAGGTGTCTCTGTGCAAAAGATAATCTGCAGAGAAGATCAAGCTGGAAAAGAAACACAGGTTGGTGAGTACACCCAAATGGTGCCAGGATAGAGATATTTATCACTAGTTCTGGACAAAAGACTGCAGCTCATAAATCAGATCTGAACACAACAGGGCTGCAGCAC
Organism: Aquila chrysaetos chrysaetos; assembly: GCF_900496995.4. Lineage (NCBI taxonomy): Eukaryota > Metazoa > Chordata > Aves > Accipitriformes > Accipitridae > Aquila > Aquila chrysaetos. The sequence goes on along the minus strand of NC_044019.1, from coordinate 22,091,565 downwards.
TCTGAGATGGGACAACAGAACTCTCTTATGTTCTGGATGCTCTTAAGAAAACGTTTGGTTAAGTCAGCACAGTCTGGCAGTCTAGCACTTAACTATTTTCAGATGTACAAAGTCAAGGAAGGTATTGCTCTATTTCTTAATGTAAGGGTTAGGACAAAAATTGTTCAGCAAGACAAAGGAAAAGATGGATCTAGCACCATTTGTTAGAGAAGAAAGTTTAGAAATAATTTATTTTAATGTCCTCAAAACCTGCAAGTCACTGTAAATTGAGAAGACAGTTTTGATTTACATCCCTAATTTATTCAAAATAAAACTGATTCAGTTTAATTTTTAAATGGTAATATTTGTTTTGTTAATAATGAATTTAAGTAATTAATCAAGATTCAAAATGATAAATGCAGCAGATTATTAAAAAAGAATGGAAACAAGTTTAAAAAATCTTTGGAAAAATGGACAAATTTCAAAGTATAGAAGAGTAGGCTTTTAAATTTTAATAAAATTACGGTTTAAGGTAGAGGAAACTACATTTGTGTGAAATATAATAAATCTAGTGTATGCACCATAAACAGGTCTGGTCTTTTGGGATCTTTTAAGCATTACAGAAAAAAATTAAAATTAATTTATGGAAATAAAACTGTAACACGAAACAAGCATCTTTCAGAAATGCACAACTTCATAATGTTTCATTTTTACAGACTTAAGGTACTAGTGTTAAAACTTAAGTAGGTAAAGTTTATGCAATGTGTTTGAAGAACCCCCACTGAATATTTCAAGACTCAAGTATTTAGAATAATTGAAAAGACAAACCAGATTGGTATATGCAAATCAAATGAAAAAGAGAGACTTAAAGCAAATAAAATTTTCAATTTTGTCTTTTGGATCTTTTTTCTTACATTCAGCTTTTGAGCCGGTAAATAATTACCTTTGAGAGGTTCTAACAATTAAAGAATAACATTGATTAATTAGGAAAGAAAGTGAAGAATACTAATCAATCCTAAAGACAGTTTTTCTTCTCCCACCTCAAGCCTTTTCGTCACCCACAAACAATGTGTTTTCTACATTGTTCAGATTCTTTTAAAAAACATTCATATTCTTGTCCATTCAGACAAAACTCTCTTGGTGAGCATTGTTTTGGGAGGAGTGGGTGGTAGGCAGGGGGCACAGGATGTTGAGAGAACAGATAGGATGTCAGGTGAAGATGGAATGCTGTGCCCTCTCTAACCAGCTGAAGACTCTGCATGATTGTTTTCTTACAAATAATACCTGTGGGTGTTGAAACAGTTCAGGGAATCTATCAAACATACCCTTTCACTTTGCTGTTGTAACTCTATAAAATTTATTCTCATTTCAAAAGAATCTTTGCAATAATACCTGTAGGTGGTTGAGTAATTTAGAGAAAATCTGTCAAACCTACTTCCACTGACTTTAGCAATAGAATTCTGTAATTACTTTCAAAGTTGTAAAATGCAATGATTTATTTTCAGTATATTCAGAAAGTTCTAAATTGAGCTTCTATTTTTTATTTTAACAACTTTTGATAAGCTTAGTGGAAGAACTAACTCAAAGAGTAGATCTAATAATTGTGCAGCATTTCATTTAACTCACAATAAGGAAAAAAAGTCAGTGCTGAATTTAGGAAACAGCTAGGACAGTACTGCAAGTATAGTCCCATCTTCATGCAAGGAGATAGTCCACATTTAGCTGTCTCCTTACATAACTCTAAGATGATAGATCTGATATTAATCTTGATTCAGTCTTTTCCATGTAAACTACATGGGTTTACAGAAAATTTATGAACAATATAACTTGAACAATATAACCTCTTTCTCCTACTCAACAATATATTTAATATTTTTTAATTCAGAATAATAGAACAAAACTGAAAACTCAGAAATTTATTGAAAGCCTAGTTATACTAGAAGAATCTCTTAGTGCCCCCAGACTCAGGCACACATTCAAATTACTTTGTTTGACAACCTACCCTTTGTCAACTGAGCTAATTGAGTGAACATTTATTCACTTTTAGTCCATGGCAAATGTGATGTAATTTGACCTTGCACAATCCCTAAAGAAAGAAAGTAGTCCAAGATGAACTGAAATAATCTCACTGTGCATAAAGACAGATAAAATACAGGAATTTAGTCATTTGTCTGACAAATCCTTAGAACCTGGTTCCAGATGATCAAAATTATTTTATATGCCATCGAAGTCAAAGATAGTATGTCTCAAGACTTTTGCTTCTATGAATTCTAAATGCTCAAATTAAGTCAAAATCACAGTTCTGTGCAGAGATGCATTTCATTCAAATAAGTATGGGCATCGTTTTGTGGTAATCCAATTACAAGACTGGTAACAAAATGGAAAATAACAAATTCCTTTTCCCTTTTCCTCCCTGTCATCACCAAAGAATCCATGTCCCATTTGGATTCAACTGATTATGCAGGAGGCACCTAAGCACATCACATCTTCAAATGGTGAACTGGTTTGTGGCCAGTGAGGCTTAATCAAATATGAGTGGCAAATGCATTGGACAAAGATGTTGGACCCTGCTATAATTAAAACTTCATTAGTCCCAAATGGTCGCTTAATTTCTAATTTGCAAAAGAATATCATCCCCCATCTGTGGTCTACATTTTCACTAATACGTAGTTTTTTAGCGTGAACCATATGTCTCTAGCAAACATTCATGTTCAAACAGGGAGAACGAAAAAATAATGCAAGTTCATAATGAAAAACAATGCAGAAATGACATTTTTAAAGTATTCATTTAACTCCTTCCCACAATTTCAGACAGATTTCCACCATTCACTCTTACCCATGTATTCTCTGTGCAGAAGAAATTCTCAATTAAATTACGGTGATAAAGTCCAGGACAGTGTTAGGAAACTACCTCATCAGAGCAAGAGCTACCTCATCAGATACATGAAACATGAGTACCACAGCCACCCTAGTTGCAATGCTGCTCTGATACTCAAAAGAGAAACTGTTTATAAATCACATACTGAAGCAGAAGGAAAACCAGAAGCAATATCATTCTTGCTGCTTAGAAAAAGGAAAAGATTTAATAATTCATCCTCTTAATAAACATGCTATATCTGTGCAACTAGTCACATTAGCCTTTTCTATACAAAGAAGTTTTTAATTACCCAGTTCTCAGTAATCTCAACCACTTATTCTTTTTAACTAAGTAAAACACTGCTAGATTGCTGAACTCAACAAGCCCATCCTTCATGCTTGCTAGACAGAACTGTTGGTCCCACATCTTTTGAAAATACATTTCAGAAGAATTTAGGATTTCCAAGAATTTCCCCAGGAAGTAAAACTCTCCCTAGATCTAAATTAAGTTTTATTGATTTGAAATGCAATATGGCATATAGCAGAAACTCTTTATATGTTGTATCAATCAGGTGCCATCCATTTTAAAAGGAGAAAAAAACCTATTTAACATATCAAAATAATTTTCTTACAAGATAAATAGCTCAGATATAATTCCCCTGCAATATATGGTTATGAAAAATCAGCAGGAGCCATTTATGGTCTCATAATACATAAATCAACTGAAAGAACACTTGGTCAGAATCTGAAACATCACAACATTAACTCACTGTGATTACAAAGCTTCCGTTATCCCCTTTACAGTTGTCAAATCATTGTAATGTTATATTTTTTGTTAGTAGCTGGCAACAACCAAATCTATTTAGATGATAATTGTTTCTTAGATGCATTTAAATGTTGGTTTGGGGGGCGGGGGGAATCATGGTTTTACACATTACCAAATGAAAAAGCAGAAGAATACTAAAAATTATCTTACTTTTCCTGTCCTAAACAATTTTTTGACAAGGCAAATGAACTATTGCATATAGATAGACATACATGCCACTAAGTGATGGAAATGAACAGGGCTTTGAAATATCAATGTTTATTTTTTCACTAGAGCCTTTACTTTCAGAATAATTACCTATGCACAAACTCTAGATGGCAACATTGCACTTACTGTATTACTAAAACAAAATGTCACACTAAGTCCCTACATATCCTCTTTATCAACATTTTATGTGCCACAGATCTATAGCCTCTTATTATAAGTGTAATGAAGCAGAAGTTATTGAAGCATTTTATTGATTGCTCAGATCACAAGTTTACTGTCATACTGAATTGGCACCTTACTTGCTGAAGCAAACTGCTGACACCTTTTTAAAAAAGTGACAACTACATCTATTTCATGACCAGAAATCCATTTTCATCTCTATCAAGACAAGAATGCAATTTTCACTTCATTTAACTGATGTTAGGCCTGCTCAAGGCATGACACTTAGAAAAAGACACAAGTTTAAGGTTCTTAAAATACTTCTGGTAACTAGAATGCAGCTCAGTTGTGGGAAAAATTTCAACCATCACTCAAATCTATAAACAATACAACATTCTAAGAATCACTTATCTGAACTATCAAGAGGGCAGTCTTCTCTTTCAATTTCAAAATTACTGAAACACTATTTTTATATTCTTTTAATAAGGAGCTATGCTGAAATATTACAGTTTTCATATGGAATCTTGCTCTACACAAAGTTCAATTTAACATGGGATTATTTCTTGAATGGTCCCTACACAGGTCAAACAGACAAAAAAATCTATTTTTCTGCAACCTATAAAGAAGGACATAAAGATACTTAACACCTCTTCAACAGTGTGAGTCAATGTCATAAAATTAGAAAAGCAGAAGCTGCAAGGAAGAGGAAACAAATATTTAAGTCTAAAAAAAGGGGAGGGGGGGTACTGAACAGAGACTGTGATACTCAAGTTACTTTAAGAATACACTTTCAAAAAACCATAAAAACACAAATGCAAGCTGGGTTGAACTGGAAACCAAGTTAAGCATTTTGGTGAATTTCTTCCTTTTCTTCAAATAATATCTAATAATTATTATGCCAACTTTACCACAATATAATCTAATTTTCTGAAAACAGCATTATAAACAGGGTAAGTGTTCTTTGGTATCATTTTCTGATAACTCAGTGAACTAGGATGGATATAAAAATGATAGGAATAACATATTGACTAAAAAAATACTTGATAGAAATGTATCATTTTGTTCATTTCTGCCAGACAAAACCCCTGCAAAATGGTTATACCTAGCAGCTAGTTTATATTTTATTTGTAAGGGGAAAAAAAACCCAGAAGAGTAATTAGAAATCTTACTACAAAATGTAATTACTGAAATCTATGAAAACCGATTGAATAGTAATGACAGATGTGTTTCTTATAAAGTACAAAAAGGAAAAGTTATGGAGAAAAGCTTTTGTTTGCATATTGCAGATGTATTCAACGTCCAGTACTTAAGTCAGCAGTTTCAAGAAAACAACGCGAGAAAATAGAAGAAATATAGTCTTTTTTTAATCTTTGTTCTGCTATTTGCAATATTTCAATTTTTTTTAAAGTCAGTAATATTTTTACGGATCTGCGTAGCAAAATGAGGAAAACTTTATGAATTATGATGTTTATGGATGTAGCTTAGAATAATAACAGCAAAACTGTTGGATATATAGTTTTGAAATAGTACATTTAAGCTTGTGTTCCCATAGCTGAAAGGGCAAATAGTAGAATCAGTCAATAATTTTATTCTCTCCTGTTTTGTGGGTATTTTGCATACTAGCTCCATTACTTTAATGTAATGTAATATGCTGTGCCTCAAATGATTAATTACTATTACTGTAAGTTCTGCTAGATCAAGCTAATGAACATTCAGCACAATTTCCTGTCACTTCTCATCCCAGCTCAGTCCCCTCATCCCCACATATAACACACTTCCAGGAAAAATAAAAGCACACAGAATAGAACCTTGGGACCGGCTATGTTTGTTAACTATGACATTAAAATTTTGCTAAACCCTTGTAAGTAACACATGCTCAAAACCATTTAAATATACTTAAAGCACACTTGTGATTCTCAAATATTTATACATATACATTTTCCATAATATATCTTTACTGTGACAATGACGAGATATTCTTCTATGTAGCTGTTCGTGTACATTTTATATTATTTAGTAAAGGACAGATCAACAGCTTGAATAAAGTGTAATTCTAAATGAAGAAAATGTTTAAAAATCATTAATATCATTTTAAAAGGTATTTGAGTCTTCTCTTTTGGCCTCTGTTTAGCTGTGCTAGGCCTGTGAATGACAGCTTCCCTGCTTGAAGCATACAGAAAGCACAGCCTTCCTCATTCACTGTCAGTACTATGGCCTTTTCACACGTTCCCTCCACAGCAGTGTTTGTCCCCAAACACTGGAACCCAGCACAATGGCATTCCTACTTCAACACCCCCACCAACAGCACCACTACATATGAAGAATGCTAATGAGACGGACATCCCCCATCTCTGAAAGTGTTAACTATATCCCATACTATCCGATAGAATGTTATTTCTATTGTTATGTATTACAACTCACTTAAGAGCAAGTTCATTTTGGCAATGCTTTTTTTCTAAAAATATTTTTAATAGAAACTATAGTAGCTTGACAAGAAGATCAAAAAAATGTCTTGCATGCATTCACCCAGTTACGTACATTATATATAAAGGACTGATTTTAATCTCCAGATATATTTAGGGATCTCAGAAATTCCAACAGACACCAACACAGCATGTTTAAAATAGCAAGGCAAAAGGCTAACATCTGAAATATTAATAGCAGAATACTTCTAACAGTACTGTTGTTTAAATTTTACCTTTTAGTTAGAAAACTGTATTTTACAGCCCTAGAATTCATGGCACTAAAATGTCAATATAAGCTTTGCAAGATTTTAGTGAAGCTTATAGATCATTATACAGATATGTAATTGCAATTAGAAAGAGTTTAAAGGAAAAAAGTAGAAGGCTTTTGTAGTATAGTTGTTATACATATATATTTTCTTCCTTTCTCCTTTATTTAGAGAAAAGTACAAACCACTTCCCAAAGTTCAAGTACTCTCTCAGTTTTACCTGTTTTACTTCACCTGTATTATTCTCAAAGAATATTATTTGAAGAATACTGATTATCCTCTTGAAAAGGATACAAAGACTACAGCAAAGAGGTGGTAGCTCCTCACTGTTTTCTTCCTCTGGGGCAAGAAGCAACAGAGTGATTATAAAGACGACACTGTGCAACCAGTGCACAGTGTGTACCAGAAACTATGTATTGTTTTAATTCAATACATGCATTTTAAACTGAAGTCCGGATGGATTTTAATAGAAGTACATGTATTAGCATACTATTATAGAAATACATGTATTAGCATATTATTAGTTGTATGTGCTATTTGATTTCAATGGACAGACTATAGCGTCTTAGCAGAGTAATACTGAACCAAAGGATTTTCCTTTTTTTTTTACTTCCATTCCCTTTTCATTTAAATGAAAAGACAAAGTAAATACAAATAATTCAAATGTCAAAATAACACTGAGATAAATAGAAATCAAGAAAATACATTTAGAGTTGTCAAGTAATGGCTACATGTTATATTGGTATGAATACTGTATGCAGTCATCATAGCATTATGTTGTCAGGCCTCAGCACAACAGGACAAAGTGATAGTATTTTGATTGAATGTCCTGGTTCTTTCTTAACTTGCATTCTAATCTTATATCTGTATCATATCACAATGTGCTCTTTACAAAACACACTTGTTTTAGTTATTTAGAAAAAAATGTCAACATAAGCAAAATATAGTAAGATTATAGTAAGAAGTATTGTTATACCTACAGTATAACATAACCTACAGTTATTATAATGATTTCATTTATGTTCAGTACTAACACAACTTCAGTTAGAAAATGGTTGGAAAAATTGAGAGGCACTTTAAGCTGACTTACATGTCGTATCTTATCTTTGAAGTAATATAATTCAAAATAACACAAGCATTCAGCACATTAACTGCACAAAAGATTTAACATCTTTGTGCTGTAAAATTTTCATTTAAGCACTTAAACCAGTTTGAAATGTTTATTGAAATATTTTAATCATAATTTTTTTGTAGACAAATAACTGTCATAGCTGTACTGACATTTATCCTCATAATCTGGACTCTTAAAAGGTAAAAATGTCCAAGGTGGCTATACTGAACGTATGTCTATATGCAAGCCTTTCATTATAAAGAACCATTTGCCTTTAGAAGAGATTTCAAATCTACTAAAATTATTATCTTTTTCTTGTCATTTACAATGTCCAACCGAACACTGCCAGATAATCAACACAGGAATGATTAACATAAGTTAATTTACTGAAATGTCTTTATATGCTTTTTACAGAGAAGAGCAAAAAGTAGTCAATAAATTACTTGCATATGAATTTTTACTTAGAAACCCCATTGTCTGTTTTGTTCTACTAATCACCATTACACTTGCTAAACACTTGTATGCATTTTATATATTTTTTCCTAAAAGAGTAAATATTACATGTTAAAGCACTGGAAAGTAACAGATTTCATTTCTGTAGCTTTTGTGACAGGCAGCATTGCCTTAAAAGTGAAGAATTACCAACAAAAAGTGTAAAGATATTTCTCACTTTTTAATATATCACTATACTGACACAGAAACACTCTGAAACAAGCTTTTCCTTTTTTCCTTTCTGCTTGTTTCTCTCTCTCTCACACACATGCTCTCTCGTTTTTGTTTTTGTTTTTGTCTGATTTCTTCTTGCTGACCACTATTAGCTCTAGACAGGAATAGTCTCTTCCAAAGTCAATTCTCATTTCTCTTTATGGATCTGACAGCAGGAGGTGCTGTATAAACAGTGTGACTGACACTTTGCTTGCACCTCTCCTCCCCCTTCCTACATAGACTGGTAGCTTATCTATCTGATGCAGTCTTTCTTAACTCTGGGGCCCAAGATCATTTTTAAATCAGAGGTTCCTAGCTGGTTGTTTAATTTCTATATAATACTTTTCCTGGAAAATCTATATGTCTACTATTTTTATAAAGTACTCACCTAATCCTTAAAAATATGTACATTCTTGCACACCTAAATGAACTTAAGTAACTATGCTGAACAAGATTGGTGTTTTCTTACTTATATTTCCTAAAACAAAACACCCAATTAATAAAAAAAAATCTTATTGCTCCCAAACTATCAAACAGTATATTCAGTATCTGTTTTCTACTATTTTTTCAAATTAAAATGCATGTCTGGAATATTTATTTAATGGCACATGTATAGTAATTAAAATACTTAGGTTTAAAAATATTATACATTTTATTTAATTTTTCATAATGCAACATCAATTATACTTAGAAGTGTTTTATTTATTTATTCAAAAAGTGTTTCAACTAAATAATTATTTAAATTAGTTTTATAGGAAGATCTATGAGACCATTAAAAACTGCATGTGCAGAACAAGCAATGAAAAATGACTGCTTTAGAGAATTTCCACATAAGGAACACCACAGCTAGGCACAGTATGCAGCAAGAAAAGATGAGACATATGACATCCCACACCAAAAGAGAGACACAATTAACTCCTTTATTGTTGGCTTTGCAATTATAGGAGAAGCATTTCATTTTCCTAACAGGCACTGCAGATTATGAAATACATGTCACACTTCCTTATGACACAGTGCCAACCGTTGGTTTTATACAATTAGTACATTTGAAAATGAAAACAAAAAAGCAGACTTTTAAAGAGTGGGACAACTCACCTGTTTGCAACAGTCTGCAGACTTTAATCGTTGGTGCAGGGCCAACAGAACTCCTTGGATACAAATCTTTGCTCCTGAGAGGCTGAAACCTTCTCTCTTAAAGACCCAAACAGGTCCCCACAAAGGTGTGATGGAATTTTGCAGGCATCTGTCAAGCAGAGGAGCTATGCAAAGAAAAGAAGAAAAAGGAAAAAAAAGAAAATGCATTCTTTTGACCCAACTGAAATATACAGCCTCTAACGCAGCCTCCGCATCAGAACTAACTCTTAATATCTATTATTTATATCTGACCTGGGTTAAGTCTTGGAAAAGCAACTCCTGCATTTCTAGTGGCCACCATGAAGGACGTATTTATATTGAGACACCCCCCATGAAAGACTCATAAGCTTCGTGAGCACACCTGAATAGTTCTGAAGTGTGCCTAACTAGCTGCACGGAGTGTCATGGTGTGCACTGATTGCCTTATCTTCTCATTTATCACAGATGAGTTGGAACCAACCTTGCTGAAATCTACTTGCATTGTCCTGATAAAATTGCAAGATCCATGTTGTTTCTGTATACAGTTTCCTGTTGAGGAGCTGACATACACCTACCATATTATAAATGGTAACATTCATAAAATATAATCAACACTCGCATAAACTGTTTTATTATAACCTTCTCATTGCCACTACTCAAAAAACAACTTCTAACAAATAAAAATGCTCAGTGTAGCTGTTTAATAACGAGGAAAGGTCAAATGAAAAGATAGATAAAATTGATTCGTGGCAATGGTCTCAACAAGATCTTTTTCTTGCTGTTCTTAGATTTCAAATCACTGTAAAGGTTGAAAGCATTCTCTCGAAGGGACCTGATGTCAATATGTGTGACAAATAAGGAATGATGATTTTGCATTCAGGCATTACTGAGATGCATGTGCTTTGCGGGTATTTTTGTGTAATGCATACATGGGCCTTTCTTATATGACAAAATAAAATAGCATTAAGTAGCATTTCAGGCTTTTACCTCATATTGGGGAAGGGAAGGGAAGGGAAGGGAAGGGAAGGGAAGGGAAGGGAAGGGAAGGGAAAGGATAAAAAGCAAAAACCCACTAAAATCTGTTTTTATTAGTAATATACAAGAAAATACAAAACATAATAAACCATATAAAGCACATCTGTGAACAATGCAAATAAAATTATATACATAATTTTCCCATCTAGTCAATCTATGGTCAAAAAGATTCATATTTGCCATATAGATATAAATGGTGGATTTCCTAGGTACATAAATACTAACAAAGAACTACAGGTTTTGTCAGAGAAAATACCAGTGGGTGAATTACACTTTACATATTTTATTGAGAATAGGAGACAAACATTCCATTCAGATATGGCAAATATTTAGCCTCAATAGCTGTTCACTCAGCTGTGAGAACAGAGTCTGAACTAAGACCTTAGTTAAGAATTTTTTGTATGTGAGTTCTCTTATAACTGGAGACTTTTGGACAAATAAAGAAGGAACATATCATACAGTTAAATCCATCTTCAAAAATAAAGAAATAGGTAAACATGCAACAGACTGTACTTTGCCTCTGCTAAAGTCAGTGTATTTTATGAATTATTTAAGCACGTGGTTAAGTAAAACCGTGTGTGAATTTTTGTGAAAGGCACTACTTTTTAAAAAGTCATGTTAAAGTCCAAGTCTTCTGACTTTCACAATTTTGTGATATAATCTTATCATCTAGTCAGTAATTTTATGCATTCTCACATAAACAGTCCTGAGAGCTTCCATACAGTATGCTTACTTCTCCAGAAGATAACCTTGCACCTACTTCCATCCTGCATACTTAGCATAAAATGCCTTTTCTGAATTATTTGGCAAAGCCATTAAAATTTAGTTACTTACTAAACCCCACTGAAGTTCCAATGTTGATGTAATATTTACAAGACTGTACAATCTCAGTTCAGCAAAATACACAAATATAAGAACAAAAGTTCTGTTTAGATCTAAAGGACTATCTACATGGTTAGCAAAACCTATTTAAGTAAACTCTTGAATGAAAACCTATTACATGATTCTTCCAGAGTAATTTACAATTGTCTGTAAGTCTCACATGTACTTTCTCTTTGTTACAGAAGTAGAAAATGATACGCAGAAGCTTCTATCAATGACAAGTGGGAAGAAAGATAAGCAAGGTAAGAAGACATGTGGAAAGATACATACATGGGTTCAATGGTCTGCAGGGACTTAAGAAAAGAAAATGAACTGAAACCCTGTCCATACTTAAGTTTATGATAAAAATCCCATTTATCGAAAGGGAGACCAGACTTCACAACATAAGGCTGATGGGGATTCACTGAACAAGGTTAATATGCATATTAACCTACTCTTACTGATTATCCTAAAAAGTAATACTGCAAAACTTTTTCAAAATATGCCATCAAAGTAAAGACTCCAAATCAGAAAGCATACTGTGTAGCATTAAACATTTGCTTTTAAAATCCGATTCAAGATGACAATCAGTGAATTAATACTTTTCCAGACTGTTCTAATAATGCACTTACTCCTTAGCATCGGAGTCAGACATAAAATTAAGAAGATTAGATGAGGTAATGAATGAGGTCTGACCGGGAACACTGGCAGGGGTGAATTTACTTCAGGACTAAGCAAGTAGCATCAGAATTAAATTATGTTTCATGCTATGTGATGAGGAGTGGTTACAGTCATACTTCGTTCAAACAAAATAAAAGGATGGAAATCTGATCCCAGTGAAGTCTCTGGAAGTTTTACAAATAACTTAAGCAAATAAGGTTTTTACTCATTGCTTTTAACTTAGTTACCATAAGAAAACTATTACAAACAGAAATGAAGATAAACACAAGTAGTGCTGCTTTTCGGAGCGTGCAAGCAGACTGAAACACAGCTGTGAGAAAATGTGTGTATACTGGAATTGGATGTTACATTTGAACACTAATTATAACACTATTAACTATTTTGCCACAAATAATTTTAACACCAGTATAATGCGGCTGCGCTGATTCACCTTCTCTGAAGGTACTGACCTTCAGGACCAGAGAGGGGACAGTTGCAGAACCTGCTGGGATAGCTCGGAAGTAAAAAGATCCAAAGTGTCACCTCTTTCAGACATGCCTAACACCTAAATTAGTCAGTCGCACAGAGTATCAGACCCAAATAATTTTCTATAAGCAACACCCATTTCCATAAACATCAGCTGATTCTTTCCATAACGGTATGCTTCATTCAACACCTAACCTTTTTGTTTCCAAATTTATAGTCTCAAACAGCTTGTATTCTTTCCTTTTTTTCCCCATTCTTTTGACATCCTTTTTAAAATTGCAGAAATCAATGGTATTTATGTTACTAACATTCATTGAAGTATGAAACCATGTCTCCCTAGAAAGGGAAAGGAATAAAGGTAGAACTGCATGGCAGTACTTTCAGAAGAGTATACTTTTACTGAAATATTCCATAAATTTATTGCTCTGGGTATCTGTTTGATGATTCCAGAAGATATCCTTAGCACTCTAGATGAAAATTCACAGTTGCTCAAAAATTATTCCTAGTTTAGGAATGTTTATGTTGTTCTCATTTGGAACTGATGTAGGTGTGTAAGAATAATTTTCAATGAACAGCTAGCTACTTCCAGACTTCCATCCCTTTTGGTGACTTACCTAAAACAAAGAAGGTATTAGTCCGAACTAATACCCTTTTGAAAACTAAAAGAGTATCAATAATGACTCCATAAAATATCTCCCAACTGTACTAGAGTGCTTTGATATTATAGCTTTATACAGACCACAGTCTACAAAGCAAGGTGAAAAAATCTATAGGCAAAATTTCCCAAAGATTTGTAAGGCTATTGTCAAGCATTGCATAGTCCTTTCAACATTACAGCTGATCAAACATTACAAACATTGAACTATGAAGCAGGACTACAAAGGTCAATAACAGTGTGTTGACCATAGCAAAAGAAGGCAAACACTTACCCTTGGAAAGAAAGTGCATGAGCTAACTAGTAAGGTTTAGGAACAACTCATCATGATGTATGCCTGTCAGGAAGTTAAAGATTTTATGGTGAGGTACTCATGGAATTCCTGAGAGTGAGTGATGACAAATGACTCCTTCATCAGAAAATGAAATAAATTTTAAAAGAAGGAAACTTCCCTTCAAGGAAAGCTGAGCAAAGGAAGGTAGTCAGAAGTTACAGAAAATATTTTAAATTATAGAAAAAATCCCTTTTCTTTATAATTTTTATGCAGAATTTAAAATACTGCATTAGGACCCATTTGCTTCTCAGCTAAGATGAACAGTGTAAATATACCTTTATTGCTTTTATTCTCTCCCTCATTGATTTTTTGACTTCGTATCACATGACAAACATTGAATTTCCTTGAAGAAAATAATTGTTTTACAGTGTAATTTTACACTCCTCTGAAGAAGAGAGATAAGAAATTTTCCCTAAAACAAAACCCAGAGATTTTAAATTGATGGAGATAATGGCATGAAGCCACTGTGGCAAACAGGAGAGAAAAATCTGCTTTTTTATTTGTCTTGTCTTTAAACTTGCTGAAAATGATAAGAGTGCAGTGTTGATCAAATGAAGTGACAGAAAGCATGAAATCCAAAGCCCAGTAGGATATCCACAAAAAGTAAGCAGAACATTTGTAAAGGATAGGGGAAAACACCCTCTGGCAATTTGTAATCAACACAAGAGGACAGCAAAAAAATAAATCTCCCAAAATTCATTTTGTTAACTTTCTTCTTACTTATAACTCATGACATTACTCAAGCATAAACATTAGTATTATGCTGAGTTCTTTTCTAAATCAATTTCTCTTAGCAAATAACCTACAAAACAGAAAAAGTTTTTTTTTTAAATAAATAACAGTATCAGAATAAAAGGAAAGAAAGAATTAACTTTTTTTCTGCTATGGAAAACAAATATCTTTCAATACGACCAAGATACTAGAAATTCTTTTTACACTTCCTCCTTTTCCTGAAGGTACTTTCAATATGTACTGTACACTGTATATATATTACACAGAGGGCATGAGATTGTGCGAGCATACGCTGTACTTCATTGTTTCTTATTTTTAGCAAACACCATGCAGCTTTGTCCAGGGCAACTGGCACATACTATCCAAAATTGTGGTTTATATAGGGAAACTAAATGATAGAGAACATGCATTTTCCTATGTTGTTTAAATTATGTCAGTGTGTTTTTACTCAAACAAAAACTAATCTAACAGCTGCTATGTACTTTTGTTTACATGCTATATGTCAAATCGCATTGTCCCCAAGGTACTTATGAGAGATGCTTTAGCAGTCATTTTCTTAAATACTGATGCCTATCTGAATTTGGATTTTTCCACCATTGAACAGAATGACAAGCACACGATTGCTGTACTTAAAGCAATCTTTCACAGCTGCTTTGCTTTTTCAGTGATCCCATTAAATTGACGGCGTATGCCTGTGGGGGTCTACAGTGTTACAATACTGCTGAACAAGATGTTGATTGTACAATACAAATTTGTACAACACAACTTGGCTTTATTGTGGGAACCATTTCCCAGGTCATCCTTTCATTTATTTTTAACCTGAGCAGAATTTAATTTAAAAACTTATCTATCTCTGTGACCTTTACTGAACACCTGGTTATATTAATTGTTTAGAAGTGCAAACTCTAACACTCAGTGGTTAGTAGGCATGAAAACCTATGAAGTCTCCTCAGTTCCTAAAATGAGCATGAGTCATGTCTTTTCTTGAACTGAACGAAGTAGCTGTGCATTAAATATGCTGGCACATCTTCTGCTTGAGCAAGTGGACCGAAATGGTGTGAATTGTTAATGCCTTGCTGCTTTGGTTCACGGCTTGTGATTGATCATTTGTAACTATATCTACTCCTTGTTCCATGAAATCAAGTATGGAGTAATGGGTTCATCAGATTTTTGGGTTAAATTGAGAGTGAAGAGGTACTGTGTGTGGAAATAAGAGTTGCCATGTTCGGGGCTGGCCTTGTAACAGCATGGAATCTAAAGGCGATATTCAAAACCACTTCACTCATCATACGCTTACTGATTCTGAATAGGGTCCATTTGCAGGGGACATTTGGTAGTTTTCCAATACACTTTATGCCTCTTTCTCCACTTCTACCACCCTGCACATCTTTTTTTTTTTTTTTTTTTTTTTTTTTTTAAATTTTAACTAGAATAGCTTGTAACAGGTCAGCATTGAAAATTAATAGATTTAAATAGCTTGCTATGTAAAAGTAAAAATAGCCTTGGACTGAAATGACTGTCCTCCTACTAATTAATGAGACTAGCTAAATATTAAGTCATGCAGGCTATAAAGAACTCGGCAAAGTTTTACTCAGTATTCAGAATTATAATCTCATATTTTGTAGAAAATTAGTTTTCCAGGCAGAAAGAAAGAGTTACAATAGCCTTAATTTTACTACTCAGTCCATTCATGTGCAGGAATGACACATATTTCCAGACACTACAACACAGCTTGTGACTTTGCAAACAGCAGTGTGTGGGACCACAGCAAATACAAGCCAACAGCAACCAGAAGTGACAACTTGCGATGGCCTGCAGGAGAATAATCACATTACAGTATCTCCACAGAACAAGAAAGGTAATGTATGTCAGTATAAAACCTGCTGTAATGCTCACAATGTTCTGTTTGTGCAACAGAAGCCTCACTATACTTACTGTGCTATCTCATCTCCTCCGGTTAAATTTCACCAATTCAGAATAAAACATACTAACTTGTTTCCATTGTTTTAAAACAATTTACAGAAGCTATTTAATTACATGTGAATGTACATCTTGGAGTAAATGAATCACTTTAGTCACATGAAACTTCCAGCCAGGTTTTCCATCTGCTCTTGTGCTGAAGTTCTGAGACAAAACTAAAATCTGGACAAATTTAAGACCAAAAGAGAAATACAGAGCAATAATTGACTACTATAGCTCCTCATTTAGGAGTAAAGAATGAAATGGAAGGGAATGAAATGGAAGGGAAGTGGAAAGGAGTGTACCGCATGTATACATCTGTGTATATGTGTGATGATTATAGCCATATCAAGACAGAAAGAGATACAGCAGTTTAGTTCAATTTAATCCAATCTAGGTCATATAAGATTTTTAATCTTTATTCTTTGTTTAATATTTATCCTGATGAATGTAAGTAGAGTGCAAGTCTACAGCAATCTAGTCGATGCACAAGTTTTTTCATTAAGAGTTTTTGGGAGGCTTCAATCCATGCAACATTGGAGAAATAGAGGAAGCAATCACAAATGAAGAAGCTGCTTTTTTCAGAACTCATTCTGAAAGTTGTCTGTCTTTTTTCCTCTTTTCTCCTCTTGTCTTTATGTTAGCACTAAAGAAAACTTGCTGAGGTCAAGTTTCTACATTTAAGTATTTAATCAGGCTCTTTTTTAACTAGTTGGACTCATGATGGCTCTGTTGGCTTATAATTGTTGTTGGGAAGCTTTCCCACACTTAGGCAAGGAGCCATGCCACCATTTGGAAGAAGTTTTTCAAGCCTATGAAAGTCTTTTATAAAAACAAATAATTTTCCTTTTTATAATTGTGACTAACTTGTAGATGCTCATCTCTATTTTCGAAACATTCAGTGCTGAAGCAGTTACAGAAACCTATCCAGATGAAATTGCAGCAAACAGCCAATGAAAGGTCAAGAAGACCTTCTCAGCCACAGTATGCTTAGAATTCTACAAAATAGTTCATTCTGATGCATTACTGCAGTCCCCCAGTAAGTTCACAGGATCACAGAATGGTTGAGGTTGGAAGGTACCTCTAGTGTTTGTCTAGTCCAGCTCCCTGCTCAAAGAAGGGTCAAGCTAGAGCAGATTGCTCAGGGTTTTCTCCAATAGTATTTTGAATGTCTTCAAGCATGAGACTCTGTAACATCCCTGGGCAAACTGTTCAGTGTTTGACCACCCTCACGGTAAATTTTTTTGTCTTATGTTTAAGTGGAATTTCCTGCACTTCAATTTGTGCCCACTGTTTCTTATCCATTCATTGAATACTACTGAGAAGAATCAGAATCCATCTTCTTTACCCCCGTGCCCCAGCCTATACTAGTGGATTGGATTATAGCTCTCCAGCTGCAGGACTTAGTATTTCCCTTTGTTGAACTTTATGGGATTCCTGTCTGCCTATTTATACATTCTTCCTCCAGCAGTCCTTCTAATGTGCAAAAGTTCATTAAGACTTATACGAAGAAGAAAAGGAACAATACCTATTGCCTAATTCAATAAGCATATAATTTATGTAGAAGGTAGAGAAAGGTCCTGGAGAAAATGAGGGTTAACATTCATAACTATGACCTCATAGATATGAATTTAATTCAGGCAAAAGGCTCACTCCTAATGGACTACAGTTTAAAAAAATACTACCAATGAAGGGATATATTCAGATTTCATAGCAAGCAACTCCAGATATTACTCTAAAAAATTATTACTTAAAAACCAAAGGTTCTGTTCTCCATTCAACCAGATATACATACTGCCAGAGATGAGGAGGAGGAAAAATCGATCTCTCGTCATTTTTTTGCACTCTAATTTACTGAGTCAAGTAAAGATGCTTTATAATGGAACTTAATGCTGTTTCAGTGCTCTGTTAGTTACAACCCATGGTGTCAGCAGCTATGCATTTGCCAGACCAATTCAAACATCTTTTTTATTTTCCCTGCTCATACTGTGCTTTCTGCACTAAACACAGTAAGGTATGTATAAGGGGCTACATTCTGTACGTCAGATAAATTCAACAGATTCAGTTGTGCTCTCCAGTGGAGTTTTAGAACTTCACACAGGTGAGTGGAACTGAGGACTGAGCATTTAGTTTTATTTAAGTATCAAATTTTCATGTAAAATGTATAATCCTTCTACTATTATATATAGTATCTACAATAATATATTGTACATACAACATATCAGTAGACATTTACTATAATAATATATAGTTTATACTATATTATATTACTTTCCATTATATTACATTCTATATATTATTATAAATTGTTCTGAATAGACCAATTAGCTGCATCTGTTAATGTCAATTCTTACTGGTCTGACAAATCAATGAATATACTCCCTTAAGAACAGGCAATAGAGGTATAAAAGGAGAAAAATACAATGGAGCACACAGTACCTGATAGTAGGCATAGAGCTGATTTTTCTGCCTCTATGGGAAAAGTAATGATACACACTCCACAGAGATGTGCTTCTAAATTCAGAATTATAATCCTAGCTAGTTTAAGAATAAAAACACTTCTCTAGCTATGGGATCAATGCCAGTTTACTTTTCCTGGATCTGTCAGAAAAGATGTGTCCACTAAATTCCACATCTGAGGACAGAAATGTTAGGCTGAATCTGAAGTTAAATGCTGGGAAGAAGTGCAGAAAAGAAATACTTGGGTTGATTCTTAGACAGGTCATGTAATTGGCATCAAAGATACTTTTGTTGCAGTACAGGATTTCACAATGAAGGCAGCGTTGAGTGTTTCATCATGACTGAGTTATATTTAAATGCTGGTTTTGAAGGAAATATTTTAGTAGTAACTTATGCTTATATACAAACGCTGCAAGTGTGGTTACACAGTGCGTGATTCAAGAAAATGAGGCACACAAAGGCTTAATCCATACCTTATTATCCAATGTGCCACTGATGTCGTCAGTACCATGAACTGAAAATGCTGCCAAAGAGATAAATAGTTGCGTCACATGGAGTAGGAAGGCTCTGAATATACCAGTGGGTTCTTTTTTCAACAGTACTGACAGGGTAAAAGTCCACTTTCTCCTCAGACAGTTTTGGGGAATATTTAGCTGAGGCTATCATGCTCTTCTTATTACAACTATTTTCATGAGCATTCTCTGTATTTTTTTTAATAATCAAGAATCTTTTTTTTTATCTTTGATCTGAAAGTAGCTGTAAACTTTGAAATAACAATAAAATGCTCATAATGAAGACAGCCTTCTCTCTTCCTAAAATGTGGCCAGGGAATGCTATCTGGCTCCTGAGGACAGTCAACATATCCTGAAACCTCTACTCCTACCTGGGATGAAATCTGATTTGCTTCTCTGAAAGTGCTTAGGACTAGAAGAGAAATAAGCAGACTACTTATATAGACATTTGTCGAGGTGCACAACTCAAAGAATTTAAGGCTCCTTTTAATGATTTAAAAATGCTACATCTTCCTCATACACTTCTCCCATGACAGGAGGATTATTTATAGACACAGGCACTTCTAAAATCTGAAGCTCTTGAACTCATTTATTTAAAACCTTGTACTAAAAAACTTTGGTCTGAATAACAGAGATACTCGGGAAAAAGGAAAAAAAAAGTCATAGGGATATATACTTAGATGCCTAATTAAATTTGTAGTACAAATATATAGCTGTTTGTTAGAAAACAGCCCTGAAGGAAAGCTCAAAGAAATATTTCTTAGCCTTCTTAAACAGAGTTGGAGTGATGTCTTATTTATAGACAATATACAAGGGTAGAAGAGATGAACTGTGTGTGCTATCCCATTAAAACTGTAAGAAAAAGCTCTCAGACTAATGAAGTACCTACAGAAAAGACATGCAATCACTGAAAAAAGGATGAAAAATTATGCAAATACAAAAATGCTAGAATTACATAAAACAATAGCTTTATTCATGAGCTTTTTTACTGACTATTTGCCATTTTTAGTTCAATTTAAGGGCACCAACCTATACAAACGATTAAAAAAATAAGTCCAGATTCACTTTTCAGTTCTAAGTCCTCAATGTAGTAAACAGAAAGCCTGTCCTACAAATCCTACTTACCAGTGATGATATTGCCAATTTTTTCTCCACATACATTGTATTAGCATTTCACTGGAGAAGTAAGATTCATCCTCAGTGTGCAATCACCTGAAATCTTTAAAAAACAGAAAGGCATTACTTCAAATAATTAAGACCTAGCTCTTTAACAAATACGTTAAGAAAAACAAAAAAGCCCCGCCATACTACGAATACGCTCTAAACAGCTACAAAGTAAATATTTACCACTTAGAGAACAAATGCCTTTGCAATGTAGTTTATACCCCACATAAAATGCAAAACGTACAGCTGTCGATCCTTTGCTTTCCGGTAACAACTATACACATTGGCAAGTACAGCATTCTATATATGCAAATTTATTAGAAGTGCAAGAAATCAAATACTCCAAGTTACCCTTGGAAAAAAAAAGTAATTGCAACTCTAAAAAAACATTATCTGGTTTTTACCAACTGAAATAGTATGAACTGAAAAATAAAAATTTAGATGCTTATGAAAAATGAATCTACTTCTATCAGATGCTGTACACGTACATGTAACAGGAAGCTCTACTTCAAAGACTTTACAAAGTAAGATACAGACGGAAAACTGTTATCAATTCTAATTAGTTTAGCCTCAGAAAAATATGAATAGGCTGTGCAAAATTTTTTAATGTGTATTCATAAACCATAGATGGTCATGGTAGAAAAACAATATAATGTAGCAATGTATTAAAAGTTACCCAGTGACTTCAGCAAAGGACACCTTAGCAGTGGAAAACGTATGGCCTACTAGCACACATTTGAGTTACACTGGGTGCTGCACAACAGAAAGGCAGGCTTGATTTTCCCTACTACACTTTTATGCTAACAGAGTGTTTTGACTAGAGCACGCATGCTTTCAATGCTTTGAATAAAAAGATATGCTAAACTCCAGAAATGTCACAATTGCTTAATTTAACCTATGCTTCTCATTAAACATACAAACACATATTTTTGTATTAGTTTAAATGTTTAATTCTAAATAACTTTTTATTCTGCTAGCAAAGATAGAAACTCTCCTTTAGAAATATTTAGAACAACACACTCCAAACATAATAATGTTTTGGCTTGTTGTATACCATCACAACAGGGGATATCACAAGCCATTTCTTGTGCCCACAGTTCAATTCTAAATTATGCTTATTGTCCATGTCCACATTGTTCTGATTTTTCCTAGTCATGCATTACAGCTATCGTTTTAGAGAGAATCCTCCCACTATTAGGATTTTATGCTGAACCAAGTTTTCAGATTCAATAACATAAAGTCATATACCTCAGACAATTTAAAACATTTATTTCTTGATAGCATCCCTTTAATACTATTTGCTTGCTACACATACTTCAAAATAATTGATTATTGAATATTTAGCTTACCTTTCTCCAGTTTGTACAGAAATCATAATACTTAAGAATATATACAATAGCTGTTTTTATATCGTGCAATACTATTCAGTGAATGCAAATTTTATGAAAGAGGTGAATCATCACTATAGGAGTTGTGTGATTAAAGCAGAAACTGTCACTGAAATGGTGCTAGGGAAATTACCTGTCATTCTTTCGAAGAAAGTCTAAGATAGATAGCACACAAGTTACTTTTTGGTGACAGAAATGGCAATACTTTGACCAGAAGAAATTCATTGTTCATGGAACTGTTGTAAAGAAAAGACAAGAGGAAAATACTAACGACATTATTCACCCATCATGCCTGTTTCAGGTCAGTCAGGTGAATATCGTAAGCTGTCTTTTTCAAGGCACTCATAGAGAAAACAGAGCCAAAGTATGAAGAAAAATTTTGTGTCTTGTAAATTTTAAGAGGAATGTGTCCCATTTTAAAAATCCCACATTCAACTGCAATAACACATGTTCAAGTGTGAAAAACACGTCTCCTACCTCAACAGAATTCACATTCCATAACTGACACTGCACACCAGACTTAGGAGAGATGCTGCCTCTCCAAAGAAATACAATTTAAAGACAAAGAGAACACACCATCAATAAAATTTTGTGTTTCCTTGGTTGTTGGGGTTTTTTTTCCTTTTTTTTCCACTTTCAATTGTAATTACAGTACCTTCAATGCTGTTCTAACATGCACAAACATAGAACTCTTTTGAAAGCGGTGCATACCACTTAGGATTGCTAAAATACAACATATTCCACTTCACTTGCCCATTTTGGTACATATTTGCCATATTTAGGCCCAAATGCCATGTTTCTGACCCAGTTCCAACCTAACTCAGAACACTTTTTCTGGCAAGAGAGAAGAGAAGATGGGAAAACATGCAAATATATTACAAAGTCTTACAATGGGGTCAAGATCCTCCAATAGTTGTAGTTTCTGATTCTTTACAACTGAATTTTCCTTAGCTTTTCAGGAAGTTGCCTTACTGAAAATACCCGTCTAAAATAGATTTGGGAGAACCAGGTTCAAGTCTAATGAGAACCAAACAGAATGTGGACACGTATTCAGGTCTCCCCTATCAAATTTTAGTCTCAGATCTCTGTCTTAAAAAATGTTTGGAAAGATCTTAGCTCAGAAAGAGTATTTTAGACATTTTCTAAACTGTGGCAGGACAGAAAAGCTGTTTTATACTGGTTCAAATATAAAACAAATAGGAAAAAAATTCTAAACATACTTATTCTTTCCAATTTTATTTGCATAAGGATAGGCATTTTCAGCATGAAAAAAATACTTTCCTTCAATGAATTATGAATCCTATTTGATATACATCAGTATATTGATTGCTGTATGGTAGATGTGCAGTTCTTCCATCAGAAGCCTGTACAGTGACTAAATAGAGATGGGAGGAAGACTGTACAGTCTGGTAAATCTGCCTTTTTGAGAATTGAAACAGAGACAGCAATTGTTCAGTGTGTCCTTTTTTCTCATTCATTCACTGATACAAATCTAGCATAACTGAAGTGAGAATGTTATTGCTTTTGTCAGGGTTTCAGAACAAAAAGAATCAAACAACCTTCAGTTGTACTTCAGACCTTCCTGCCAAGACACCACCAGTATTTGGTGAATTCACATCACCCTACATAGCTGGTCCACTTTTTCATTAATAGGTAAAGGTCTGAAAAGAAATAGTTACTGACTACAGAGAAACAAACATACTTTTCATACAGTAGCGACAATCTGCGGAGCATTTTGCTTATTATACATAGAAAAAACCCTGTATTTCAATTGGTTTTTTAAATCATGCTAAGTGAATGATGCTGCAAAAGGAAAGGAATAATGTCCCATTCAAATAACAAACAATATTTGCATTCAACAAAAATGAAAATGGTCTGCTTCTGATATATTCTTTGTGATTTGACTACACCATGACTGGGGCTGTCCCAGATGAGGGCAGTGTGCTAGGAAATTGTCAACATATGCACCATATGTACCATATGCTGCCTTTATTCTTCCACTTTTCTTTAGACATCCACTCAAAGACAGGATATTGGACTAGATGAAAGTCCAGTCTGACACAGTATTGCAATTTTTATGGTCATTTGTTTTTGTTTTCAATTTATAAGCAAGAAATATGTTTTCTTTTTAAATCACTAGACTAGATGAAATACCATTTTGAAGATTTTTAAATATTTTTATTTTACACTTACTGTTGCATTAATACCTGAGACACTGATTTTCAATCTATTTTAAATGTGTCAACCTTTATACATTCATCTTTCAGTGGAGGATCAGACACTTGTATAAAATTCAAATGGGAATGCATATAAACATAGAACTTTTCCTTTGTCCTTAGTTCTCCTTCCCCTGCACCAAGTGGTACATACATGCCAGAATCTTCCCAACAATTTTTTCTCTTTCAGACTTACTTGTTTCTTTCCACTCCCATGCAACATTTTTTCTTGTGCTGGCAAAAGTATTTAGGTGAGTGTGCAGTGAATCAGATTCCAGAAACTATTCCAGACTAAAATTGATGATTTTAACTGGTTTATTTTTGGTGTATGTCATCTTCTCTATGTGGTTCACTGAATGATGGAACAAAACCTTTGTGCTGTCCAGGGAGCTGCAGAAGTCCTACAATGACAGGGCACAAGTGGTGGAAGCCTCTTTTAGCAACAGCGCTGCAATACACTGACTTGAAATGTATTCAAAACTATGGCCTCTGTCACTTTTGGATACCCTTTACAAGCAGTCCACACACCTATAAGGCCTCATGGGTATAAGTATAATAATTAATGTTCTAGGTCAAGACATCCTCATGGAAAAAAAACCCCAAAGATTGATTAATACTGTATCGAACTACTGAATCTGTGTGATGTTCAAAAATTATTGCTGAACTTTTTTGCTCCAATGTACAGACAAGTTTGATCTGTGTGTTTTGATTATCCTCATCATATTGAAGTATCGTGAATGTCCTAGTTAGACAACAGGTTCTAAGAACATTTATTGCAGAATTAGAAAACTGACAGACATATGACCTTTTGTTAACTGAGCCAGATACAGTTCTCCTGGGTATTATTTTAGTGGGTAAAAATTATAATTACAATAGAATAGAATATTTCAGTTGGAAGGGACCTACAATGATCATATTGTCCGACAGACATAAAAAAAAACAGATTCACAATTCAGAGAGGGCTGAACACTAACATTCCAGGCATTCAAAATCCCTTACATGTAGGGAAAATCTTTGCAAAGTATTCCATGTTGTGAATCAGCCCAAGGTTTGAAATGTATTTAAAATTTATTTTTAGAAACTCATTTCAAATATATCACAGACTAATAATAGAAATGAGGGGATATAAAGTATATGTGCCATACTTGTTTTGGGACAAATACATATACCCTTCTAGACTTACCTGAAAACAAAGACAGCGTATCAATTCTTCTAAAATCTACTGAATTGTCAAGTATTAAAATGCCTTATACAAGAAAAAAAGTTTCTTGTATATAGCGTAGCTTTAAAATATGTTGTTATATGGTTATAGTGTCATACCTTTTAAGACAAACATTTTAACTAGTGAATATTTATAAATAAATATCTAACCTTATCAAAATTGACTGTATTTTCATACATATATAACACATATAAAATATATAACCCATGCATCAAATAATCTTAGAAATAATGTTCCTTGGTAATAAATCCTCAGATAACATACTGTTAGATAGCACACATAAAAGAGGAGAAGAAATAGGCATAATCAGAAGCAAGGTGACTACCAGGTAAAGACAAGCAGATTAAAAAGCAGGGGGGATTTCAGGAAAGAGGGAGCACAGAAGTAAAATTCCCTTTATCTAACCTGAACAGACATATAATCCCCTTTTGTTGAATTCCAAGGCTTTGTAATTTAAGGGATTTTTTGGCTTTTTTTTTTAAAAGAATAATCTATAGTTATACAAAAGCAATAAAACTGCGGTAACAATGGAGGTACTTTGGAGATGCATTCATTCAAACATGCTAATAAACAGAGGTTACCTTTTCAATTTGATTTTGTGATCCAATAGGCTCACAGTTATCCTGCCCTGTGCAGTTCTTAAACACTAAAATTCTGCCAGAGGTGTCCTCAATAATTTTCTACATGCAGTTGGAAATGACAGGCTTGGTTTTCTTTTGCTTGACACCATTATGAAGAACCAGGCCATTCACTGTTCAAGATACTTCTTCATTAATGACAGATGGTCTGAAAGAAAAAAAAAAAAAAAAAAAAAAAAAAAAAAAAGTAAAGTCAATATTTGGCTTCAAAATTAAAAACGGACACATCATGCTCCCCTTTCCCTATTACCTTAAAAATACACACACTGGCCTGTCTCCACTTAGATGCTGGTATTTTCTGAAATACTACCACCAGCTTCCTACTTACCGTGACATAAGCTGTAGCAAGCTGTCTGCAGTGATAGCCTGCATAAATCATCATTCCTGAAGGGAACAGATGTTCAGGGTATGAAAGAGTAATACCACAATTTAGTCATAATTAAAATTCACCTTAGCATGCCTCTATCAGTGAGCAGAGAGGAACATTTCACTTCTCACCTACAAAAATGAAATGCCTCTCATTTCTCCTGCTTCAGGAAAATTAAGCCTGAATCTTTTGTACATTATTTGAGTTCCATATCTGACACTGCATCATATAAATGACATTTTTATTTCACTTCAACTGTTAGTTTTCTTCTTTTTCCAAACACTAGAAAATGACCTCTAAATGCTGTACTGCCTCTGCACAAATTGCACTTACAATTAAATCTTCAAAGGAGATTGTTGTACATTGCATGCAGAAATATAATCAGTAGCTATCTAGCTACAGATCAAAACTGTGCCAATAAACATACTCATTGTACTGATAACAATTCAGTCTGAGTTGGATATATTTTAAAAACTTAGGAGCTGAAGGCCTTTAAAAATTATTTAGTAATCTAAGATCACTAAACTCAGTGGGAGTTAGAGGATTAACTCAGGAAAAATTTGATCCTTAGCCTTGTAACTGCCATTAATGTTAATGGAATGTGTCTATACATCTAATTTCAAAAATGTAAGCCTCATACTGCTATTATTACTGTTGTATTACGTTAGATGCATGACAGTTCCTTTGAAAAATTGGTTTCAATTCACAAATCTTTTTATCATGAGGCTACTTTATTATGAAATATAAAGCATGTGGTAATTATGTTAATAAATATGTCTCTAAACCCACTAAAGTGTAAATGGCTGAGCTTTTCATAGCGATTTAAAGTTCTAAGACAAAAGATAATTAATTTATCTTCTCATCAACATTGATATTGGCAATCAATTTGAAATAAAACTCTCACTAAACCATGGTTTAGTTTCCCAACTAAATATCTTTAGTGACTGTCAACCTATGGAACTTCTTCACACTAGATTCTAAAGTCCATGGATTAGATCAGATCCTCAGTGAATGTAAATTAGCTAACCTTATTGAATTCAGTACAGCTACAGTAATTTACCAGGACTAAGAATGTGAATTTATAAATCTATTAATCTAGTAGGTGTCATTTTGTAACCAAAGTTACTTTTCAATAAGTAAGTGAATTTCAAATTTACATCTGAAAAATTGTTCTTTCTTTTCTTCCACAAGGATGCATCTACATTAACATTCTAGTTCAAACAAAGACTGTGATTTTCAAGTGAGGAACTTATAGCTTCCACTTAATGT
Organism: Aquila chrysaetos chrysaetos; assembly: GCF_900496995.4. Classification (NCBI taxonomy): domain Eukaryota; kingdom Metazoa; phylum Chordata; class Aves; order Accipitriformes; family Accipitridae; genus Aquila; species Aquila chrysaetos. Next base: position 22,063,920 of record NC_044019.1, on the reverse strand, counting down.
ACTTTGATTCATATCACAGAGCAGTTTCAAAGCATGCAAACTGATATCCTTTGGATGAAACTAAACTAATGGATGCGCTCCAGAGGTGTACCTAAAGATAGGTCCTCCCATAAGTCCACCGCACAGACTAGAGCTAGCCCAGAGTAAAATCTCTTAAAATGCGTGTAGTGTGGACATTAAGTTCCTTTGTGCTAACTGCTTCATTCCACAGATCTGTTTTTCTGGTGCTGTACAACTTGTTAACGGAGATGTAACTTCATTTTCCTGCTCCCATCTCCAGAGCTCTTCCTGTTACTTGTAGAACTTATGAATTTTGCCCTATCTTTACTTTTGAAAGAGCACAAATGTGCACTTGCAGTTGTCAGGAAGGTATTCTGTGGTTGCTGTGAAAACCAACTGGCATGTGCACGTGGTATGAACTTTTTAGAAACCTGCTGTTAAAACTCTAAACATTCCCATTGCCACTGACTAGGTTCCAGCACCAAAGGACTTTGCTAACGCCAGTTGTACTGAGTAGACTCTTAGGCTCAAAATAGCCTTTTACATAGTATATTTAAAACTAGAATGCCGGGTAGGATACAGATGGGTGAAGAGCGTTAGTTCTTACCTGCTACAGGTAAGAAAAAGTAACGATGCTAGATTGGGAAATGCAGGGAGACTTCACTGAATGGCATTAACAATTCTGTGGATTTCACACTCTTTATTATTAAACAACTGGGAAAGGTTTATTATTATTGATTTATTATTCATTTAGAAAGCATGGAAGTTTTACTAAATCCATTTTAGAAATGGGGCCCCTGAAAAGTTGTACACAATCTCACAGAAGAGCTTGAAATAATCTTGTCTCTAAAAGGCCATGCTCAAATATCAACCACTTATCCATACAGAACAGTTACTTTTTACTTAATGAACAACAATTTATGAAGACATTTTTCTTATGGACATTATTTTTTATGTTAATAACGCCCATTTGTGTGAAAAGATTATTTTGGTTGACTGTGTAAGACACCCTGTCAACTCAGCATATAGGATGGCTTGACTATCTCTTGGTCCCTCCATCAATACAGGTTCCAAGTTGTATGAGATGGTAGTAACGAGGAAGATGCACCTCAGAATCCATATGGACAGCGTATCTTGAAACACGCCTTCATGTGATTATCCATGAATTCCACTTCTGATCACAAGAAAACAGTGACCTTGTAATAAAGAGGTGGTTGCAAGACCAGTTTAACTACTGGTTGAAAACAATCTTTACTAACATTGGAAAACAGATCTTAAAATCTCAATTAAGCAACACCAGTGAGTAAAAAGATGGACTGACTAGCATTTGGAAATTTTTGAAAACGGTATGTTTTCAGAGAAGTTGCAAAAGGTAGTTCAGCCTTGGAAGAAAGGGCTCTAACAGACATTGACAAATCTAGTCCAAGTCTGTGCCACGATTTAGTTTGGTAGAGTATTCATTTCTATAGTTATTGGACAAATATTATGTGCTATTTCCCATATAAGCAAGTATTACAAGTTGGCTGTTGCACAACAGCAAAAAGATGTTTCTCAGTTTGGGTACGCTACGCTAAGTAAGTGTAGTTTGGTTTCCTCATGAGCACAGTGGTACTTGGAAAAGAAGTGGCAGCTGATTTAGATTATAATGAAAGATGACATAAGGTGAAACTTAAGAGATTGCCTGGCATTGAATGATAAGAGCAAGTAGATGCCTAAAGGTGAATTTAGGAAGATGATAGCTGCCTAAGCCAAAGAATGTGATAAAGAAAAATTTTGCCCACCCCTTAAGGTTACATCCACAGGACCCTTAAGGCTGGCTGGAGAATTGCTCTGAAGGTCGAGCTTGTCTGTGTTCTGTAGTATAAGCCTGCAAGGAAGCTTCAAGCACAATAGGAATAAGCCTCTAGGAATCTGCATGGCCAAAAATGCTAAGCGTGACAATTTATTCCCAGCCTTGACTGAACAAGATGTCAATGAGCTTGTTGTGTCCATGGAGGGCAGGCACTGCACAATAATGAGTATACTTCTGCCACTTCAGAGCAGCGTAGACATAAAATCAGGCACTTGAGTGTCTTTGTGTTCCCTTATTTTCAACAATAAATTACTCTTGCTGCCTGAAATTGTCTGTACATAAATGCTGCTGTGCATCCTTAAGCGACCACGAGCCAACCTGATTTGAGAAGTTTGGCAGCTACCAGTCTTTTGGGGCTCACAAACCAGGAATCTCCAGAGCAAAATCCCCTCATTGAGGGGATACCCCAGATATAGTAAGTGCAGAGACAAACACTGGTAGCACTGAGTTTATCACAAAGTAAACCAGACGTGAGCATTTAAATCAAAAAACGACCTGAAGAATGGTAGTAAAGTCTCATTTATAGAAGTGGCCAAGTGTTTGTATTTCCTGGGCAGAGGGAGGTCAGATTCTATAATCTTCTCAATCTGACAGACTCAGTTCCATATTTCACAATTCCCAGGAGAGTGCTCGTAATCTCCAGTATGCAGGCTGGATTGAGATCTCTCTCTCTTGTTGCTATTGGACTGTGCAGCACTAGTGCAAAATTCCTCGGGGAAGAAAGAAAGAATAGCCATTGGAAACTGGCTTTACAGACCATTAATAATAAAAGCACTTATTTGGAACTAGGGTAAGGATTTTATAATGCCAGTCTTACACAATGTCTCAACAAGGGTTTTAAGCAGAGGCAGCAGATGAGATTTCAGCTTCATTCCTTCCTTCAGGATTTTAGTGTCTGTTGTAAATGCTGCTTCTCTTGAACCTACCCTATGCTTCACACTGGTGCTATAACTGAAAATGTTGTTACACATAACAGAAGTGATTGATGGGAGACTGGAAGGAAGTTTCTAACCCTACTAAAAATATTTTGAGGTCTTTACGTGCCTAGGATATGTGACAGAAACAGAGCAAATATGGACAATGGAATGTAGAAGACTGCCAAGGTTTGTAGGGAGAGAGGATATATTCTATTAAACTAACAACTACAATAAGAAAAAACAGACAAGCTGTTTGACATATAAGTCCTTCTTGCATTGCTTAAATACTTAGATCATCTACAAGGACCTACTACTATTACTACAACACAACAAGTGGATTTCATTCACTTTCAGAGTTGGGAATAAAATGCAGCAGCATTATGTAAAAGGAGAAGTTAAAAAATCCTGGAGAGAAGGCAGCTGAGAGGAGGTCTGACCACAAGCTTCAACTACCTAAAGAACGGCTATAGGAAGGACAGAGAAAGAGGCTTCTCAAAGGAGGACATGAGGAAATAATCACAGCTGCGGCATGGGAAAATTCAACTTAATGTAAGGGAAAAAAATTGACAGTAATTAAGCAGTGGAAAGGCTTGCCCAGAGAGGCTGGGGAATTTCCATCCTCAGAAATTTTCAAAACTTGACTGGATAATGCCCCAAGCAACCTGTCCTACCTTTGAAGTTAGCCCTATTTGAGGAGATTGGACTAGATGACCTGCAGAGGTCCTTTTCAAGGCAAATTATTCTGTGATTCTCAGTGATCTGCCACTGTGTAGCAGATAGTTGTACAAGCTACTGCCAACCATAATGTACCTTAATTTGTTAACCACTAAGTTAACACTAAGTGCTTGATACTGCAAATTTGCAAATCTTAACCTAGGTTTTTATACAAATCATTTACATAAATTTTTATGCCAGAATTTACCATAATTTTCAAAAATTAAATTACATGCTTGGGATTATGCTTAACGTTAGCTGTTGAAATTATTTAAAAAAGATCAGGAACACTAGTCAATAATTAAGTACAGAAAGTGAAGATTAACTCAGCAAATTGACATTACACTGAGAACTGTAGATAAGCAGAGTATATTTCCTAAATGGAAGTAACCTCCCTAAAACACACTGTAACACTGCTACTGCTAGTTAAAGTGGCTGTAAATCTTTAATCATCTCAAAATAGCGGAGTTACAGTTCAAATTCATATGCCAAGGAATACCTTCCTCCAGCAAAAGAATTCTTAATGATATGATGACATAGAGGTTCACTATTAAGAATTAAGAATGTCACTTGCAGAATAACAAATATAAACCCACAGAGCACTAAAATTTTCATTTGACATTCCCTATATAAGTACTAACTATACTGTTCATGATCTGAGCCGAGGTTTGTATGTTATACGCATTTCCTGTTACACTGAACTTACTTCAAAATTCAGATTTGTTATTCTCCCAACACCTATCCCCTTCATTCACAATTGCTTTACACTGTCATTGTTGAAACAAGATTTACAGAGTTGTAAGAAACTTTCTTCAAATAATAATATAAAGGATTAAACTTACAGGTTTAAAGGGACTAGCATATAGTATTATAAATATATTGATATTGTATGCTACATACTATATTTTTCATATGTACTCAGACACACCTTGCTTTTTCTCTCCATTTCCTTGTCTTGATAGAAATAAGTACCAACCAATGCCTCAAACAACCTTCGTAACCACATGAATCCAAAACTTACCCTCTGGAAAAAAATACTTTAATCTATTAAAAACAGGACATAATTTTCTCAGTTCCCACTTTTTAAAATTCTGAAAATGGAGTGATACATTTTAAAGGGTACAGAACAGTAAGAGAGACATGAATCTGAAATATGTCTTATATATAAATACAGTTAAGTGTTAATATAATAAATATGAAACTCCCTGATACAGACTTATGAAATAGGAAGAAAGGCCTAAGCTTCCTTGAATTTAAACACTCTAGTAGTAACAACACATAATGTTGCATTCAGTTATGTCCTCTGTTCAAATTACTGATGTCTCTGTATTTGGGAAACATATTATGCCCAGATCACATTCCTGTGTTTAAATAAGTTTACAGTCACTCCCTTTTCTTTAAATACTTCAGAGTTTTTTGTTTCTACATGTTCTGAAGTGTCATCATTTGTTGCCACAGGCACAATGGCTATATTTAACTAATAACGACAGCAGTTGTCATTAGATTTTAAACTCGCTAACACTAGTCTGACATATTATTTGAAGTATGGCTTAATTCTAAATTTGATTAAAATTACAAACATCCCATCTTCTCTGCCAGTCAACATATTTCATCCCCTTGCCCTGAACTTTTCTGTGAACTCTTCAGGAAAATAGGTCATGGTATTAGTGTCCATTTAAACGAAAGAAGGCCCCCAGATTGTGAAAAGACTTTTACATGCTTTTCACAAAACACAAATAAAAATTTAAGTTCATCAATGAATGATCAATGTTTTTCACTATGTTTTGAATGATAGAAATCTGAAGTCTAGCATTTACTTTACAAAAATCATATTATATTTCCTTTTAAAAAATGAAGTTACATTTTACTTTGGGAAATAATTGAAAATATGTAAATGATTAGCAATTAAAACTGCTAATATTAGTCTAACAAAACAGGGAATCAATACTAAAAATTAAGCAAAAATTCCTATGATTATACTTCAGCAGTCCAGAAGCAATGAAAATTGTTTCAAGAAATCAAAAATTTGGTGTTGGTACAGTTTAAAAGAAATAATTAATACTTGTTCATGTCATTTCATATGAATTCTTCCTTTATTTACACTCAAGTAAACCTGAAATTATTTGGGGAATTAAACAGGTGTAAATGCCAAATAGAATAAATAAGATAAGCTCTGAAAAGACTGCAACAACAATGCAGTACAAAAAAAACATATAGAGACTGGGTGAAAGGTTAAGACTCTTCGGCTTTTTGGCTCCCAGCCCAAAATTCAATTGATAGGTTGATAGGTTCTCTCACTTGGCAGAGAGAAGAGAGAGAATGCCTCTTAGTCACCAGTGCTCTATATTTATCTTCCCCATTCCTCTCAAATTTTCCTCTTGAACTTACATGCACTGGATCTAGAATGATAATGGTTGGAAGACTGTCTGTCTCGTTCTGGATTGGGATGAATTTCTCCATTCCGCACAGCTGGCAATCAATTTTGGTTTGGGTTTTTTTTATATAGGGGTCAGAGATGTAATTATAAATTATTTTAACAGATTCTTAATGCAGTCTACAAGTTAGTGGGGATACAGATCTCAATGTTTTTCATTTCTTGAAGAATTTTTCATTTTAACACTCCTGCTTAGTGCAAATAAAGGAACTAAGACAAAGGTTCTACAGGCCAAGAACCTTCTCTGTTGTTATGTGAAAGGTATAGATGAAACATTCTTACAACTCCTGGTTCTTTCTACACATAAGGATGTCTCAGAATTTACCCTGGATTTGTCTTCCAGGATATTTTTGGGGTGATGTTAGGACAAGTTCAGCTACTGATTTACGCAGCTGTACTTTTCACATTTAATTTACATTGTTTTGGCTGTACCTTACCGTTTCCATGTTCTTTTATTCAAAATACAATTATAAGCCACATTTGGAAAGTATTTTTCCAATCTAGAAATTAGCATTATTCTTTTTTTTATTACAGAATTGCTGACTTCTTTACCATTATTATGTTCCCATTGCTGTAGATATCATAAAAATTATACAGAAAGACACCTTTTCATATCCAGACATTTTATAGCCTGAGGGCCTAATGCAGAAGTCTATGAAGGAAGCTGTATCTCTCCCTTTAAATTTAAGTGGATTCTGGGTAAGGCATCAGAGACTGTGTCCCCCCAAAATACAGTACTAACACTTAACCAACTAATACAGTATCATCTCTTTGCTGCCCTAAACAAAAGTACGATACGAAACATAGTTGTTCAAGAGAAACTGTAATAAAAGGGTAATAAATAGGGCATTATATACATATATGGAACATAGTAGATACTATCACTTCATAAAATCAGTTCTCCTTAATGAAAAATTGGAGGCTATATATGAAGGGTTTAGTCATCTCTGTTTAGCAGCATATTATAACGGGTGTTTACTGGTTATCTAAACAATTCCATTTGTATAATTAATCTTATGCTTAAGTAAATATTGAATTATAGCTTTTTAATTGTAAAAAAAAAAATCCCAAGCAAACTATTCTTGAAAAAATATTCCCTCTGGTGATTCTCCTACCCTGACCAATTTGCCTTACTTGGCTTTATTTATATATATGTATATGTGTATGTGTGTGTGGGGGTGTCTGTCTGGTGTACGTAAACGTATTATCACTTTTGACTATCAGTTTACAACTTCTAGTTAAGTTCTCATCTCTCACTCCATAAAGCCTATTGGTTGCTCCCAGAAATCAAGCATCTGGTCAATCTGTCATGGTGGAAGACGTCTCTACAAGCCAGGAACATCATCAAGCTAAAGTATACCACAAAGGTTTCTCATATTTCTTTAACAAACTACCGAAGTTAACGGACAGGAGAGCGAAGCCTAAGGCCAGGAAAGAAAGTTAAAGCCTGACAAAGTACATTTACTACAGTTATTGTGCCACCAATAAGACTCCATATATGTTGTCTGGAAAAACATATTTATCAAAATCTGCTGTGGAAGCTCTTGAGGGAACACTATATGTACCTTTGGTTCTAGTGCCAAAGGAAGCAGTAGAGTTTCCTTCTTTAGATTTCTCACTCAGCAAAAGACACAGCATATTAAAGATGGGATCTTACTGCTAGACTCCCGTATAAAAAAAACTAAAGACTTAAATGCTGTTGAGTGGCTAGAAGGGGGACTTCAATATTGTGCTGGTTTTGGCTGGGATAGAGTTAATTTTCTTCATAGTAGCTAGTATGGGGCTATGTTTTGGATTTGTGCTGAAACAGTGCTGATAATTCAGGGATGTTTTTGTTACTGCTGAGCAGTGCTTACACAGGGTCAAGGCCTTTTCTACTTCTCACACCACCCCCACCAACAAGGAGTTGGGAGGGGACACAGCCGGGACAGCTGACCCCAACTGACCAAGGGATATTCCAGACCATAGGACGTCATGCTCAGTACATAAAGCTGGGGGAAGAAGGAGGGAGGGAGGGAGGGGACGTTCGGAGTGGTGGCGTTTGTCTTCCTAAGTCACCGTTAGGCGTGATGGAGTTCTGATTTCCTGGAGGTGGCTGAACACCGGCCTGCCGATGGGAAGTAGCAAATGAATTCCTTGTCTTGCTTTGCTTGCGCATGCGGCTTTTTCTTTACCTATTAAACTGTCTTTATCTCAACCCATAAGTTTTCTCATTTTTACTCTTCCGATTCTCTCCCCCATCCCACCGTGGGGGAAGTGAGTGAGCGGCTGTGTGGTGCTTCGTTGCCAGCTGGGGTTAAACCATCACAATTGTGAAGGGTTCCAAAATGGCTCAGAAATGGGCATATTTCAGATCTCAGAAAGGTACCCACAACAGGAAAGGGTTGTAATAATCTATAATAATTTGAATAGCTTAAATCTAAATTTTCCATAGTAAAATAATAAAATTAATTTTCTGTCAGAAACCCTTAAAACAAAATATAATCTAGGTTTTACTGGCAACCCTCTCAAAGACCAGGTTTTTCTCATTCTAATCTTCAAGATATGATCAAGCTATTTCCTAAGTATTCAATCCTATTTTGATACATGATAATTCAAGAGGAAACTTCTATAGCTCACAACAAATTTCTGTTGTGTATCTTAAGATCTTCAACATATGTTATAAAATGGATAAACTCATAAGATATGATGAGATACGTATTTCTGCATATTTTATGAATATTCGTTATAGCATATTCCTTTTTCAGATAAAAATTCCAGTACAAATGCACTAAAATAATAACATATAATACAGTAATTACAGGAAATTTTGTAATAAAATGTATTAATTTCAGGTTCATAGAGGAAATGCATTTTTTCTGAAAAATAAAAGGTGACAACTTTAATTCTTATGTGTTGATGAGAAAAAGCCCAATATTATTTAGAATGATGCTTGGAATTGAAACATTTCCAAATCAGTCGATAGGTAGAATGGTAAGAATCCATCATTTCACTGACACTTACTCCTTGTAAAAAAGATGTCCTATTTTAAATGTATTCACACACATTCTTGTCAATTGGAACCTGTCTTGGTAATTTATTCATTTTGTAGATCACGTGATATCTGTTATTAAACAAAAAAATCTTTATCTCTTAATTTAAATACAGACCTGAAATGCAGCATTAAGCACACTAAACATGGATTACTTTTTCTAGTGGCCTCCTCGTCACAGTGCATTAATAAAAGACACAAAATCTTATTCACTATTTTTAGTTTTACTTTTAGCACAGAGTACTGGAAACACATACATCCTACAAATATAACTCTAAATTAAAGAGTACAGACATTTTGGCTAGGTAGTAAAAAGTGAACATTTATGTGCTACATGTTTCCATATCTAGTGTTCTTTACTATAGTGATGCGCAGAGTGAGACCTGGAGGTAGGTCATAAACAACGCTCTGTACCCAGGTAATAAGATGTATTAATCAGATGAAGCGCCTATGTGATCAGCGAAGTGGACTATGCTCCATGCAAGGAGTACTTGTCAGTATGACTTACAAAAATAAGTGAACATGTCTAATCAACACCAGCATTTTGGCCAAAATGCTGTCTTTAGGAAGTGATTCAGTTTAAGATTAGCACAGCTAAATTAGGTGTCTACTTGTAAATTATCTATATGTGAACTAGACATTTTAGTTCCCATTATAGTCAGTGGAGCTCTAGTAAGTATAGTCATATATCTGTATAAATGCTTAGCTTCACTACTCTGAAGGCTCCTGCAGAAATCACTGATGTTACTCTCAGTAGTACAGTCAATTAGACCTGAGCATAACTGGGTTTGGATTGCAGTCTAAGTCCACAATTTATTGATCAGCCAAAACTCCTTTGTCTCCAACTTAGTAACTCTGAAGCAAGATCAAGGTAAATGGCAAACCCAGAAACTGAAAAATTACTGAATGGAAGATGAAGTTCAGAAGAAGCCATGTTTTCCACAAGAGCATGACTGATATAATGTACAAACTTTTATGAAGGAGTGATAGTCAATTGATCATTTTATTGGGCAAGGTTGCTAATGTCACTGGAATTAAATTCAATAGAAAGAAATTAGTATCAGTTTAAGAAACTGGTAACTAATGAAGAAAAAATGAAGCAGCACAGTGGAGACACCTGAAACTCAATTGCAAAGACAGGTGGGGGTACAATAAAAGCTGACAGAAGAAACACGAGGTATTAAAAAGAATAAGTAAGAACATCCAATATGTTTTGAAATTCAGTAACTGCTAAATATATGAGTCTGCAAAAAAACACTGAAGTACATGGTCTCCCATATATTTCCAATGAACAATTAATTAAATATAACCATTGACCATCACCAAATTACATGGAAGAACAACATACTACAGAGCATTAACTCTTTGGCACATTTCTGCAACACACTACTTCTACAATAGTCCCCCAAAAATATGTTTTAAATGCTTGAGACTTGATACTTTTTTGTTTGCTAAACTTCTGTTGAAAAGGCACCTTATAACTGATACATCAGATGTATTTATTATAAATACTGAATTAAATTAAAAGAAGCAATAGCTTTCAATTTTTATCCCAGATCATGTAATTTGTCAACTTATGTTTGAATCCTTATTCACTTAATCCAAATATTAATTTAAATTTTAATGTCAGAAAGATGAGAAGGTGAATAAATCCAAATAAACCAAGACATCAACATCACTGGGAATTATATTTTATACAGGTATTTATACCATTTAAAGCAATGAAAGTATATGCAAGATGATATAATTCTGACAGACTTTGTGATTTATACAGTACTTGAAATACAGATTTCCACAAAGGTGCTGATCTTGCAAATATTTATGTGTAACTACACACATAAAAAGTCTCTCTGATTTCTAAGGGCTCACTTGTACATATTTGCAGGGTTGGGGCTTTAGCGTATATCATTGATCTTCCATTCCCATGCAAAAAGTATTTGCTACTGACATTTGACCTTGTTATCTATGCGTTAAGAACTCAAATGCAGCAATCAGTATGTTTATACTGATGAGTCATACTACTCTATGCTCTCTTCCCAGTCTTGGGCTAGAGAAAGGAAATATAAAATACGTACTGTCTATCTTTATATTTTTATAATATCTTCAATATATTGTAGCTTTTTAAAAATGTGTACACTGTCATTCCTACTATGTATAGATAAAAAAAAAAAGCAAAAAAAGTACTATGGAATGTTATACAGAGAATTTATGAATGTTTTTAACATCAATTCTGATTTTTGAGCACATGGAATTCTATACTATTAGCTGTCATTTTCCAGTTCTATTAAACTTGTAAACAGAGGTGTAAAAAGGCCTGTTTTCTGTATTGGTGGCTTTTCTACTTATAGCAGTGACTTTTTGCTGTTATACTTACCCTTTTAATGGACACACAATATGTTACTCTGTGCCCAAGCTCACCTACTCTTTCTTTTCTCAAAAGACAAGGCACATCTGCCACCTGCTCTAGTCTGTGTCCCAGCAACAACTGTCGAGCAGCAAAAAGATTGATTATCAGTCAAAAACCATTCAACAACACCAGATTTTGGTAGGTTAAGCTTGCTGATCCAGCAAGAGATGGTGTGAAATTTTCAGTAATGTGTGCCAACATTTTGGTGCTAAAAGAACAGCAGTGCATGTCACAATGAAACACAGCCAAAGATATGCAGACAAAGCACAGAAGTTTTTGTTTTGAACTTGGCTTGCAAGAGGAAAATGAGAGAAAGAAAAAAAGACTTGCTTAATGAATTGAAAATCTATCATAACACTCAAGTCATATGCATGGAGAAACTATAATAAGAGTACCAGTGAAGGCTTTGTAACAAATTACAGCAGTACCATATAAAAATACTGCAATAAGGTCATGTAAATAATTCATACAGTACAAACAGCAGTTTTATCATACACTTTTGCAAGAATAAATACAAAGATCTGTGCCTTTTACTGAATATATAGGCCATTCATTACAGCCATTCTAGTGACTGGATCACCTGTATCATACTCAGAATAATTTTTATGTTATCAACAACAGCTTATCATATATAAAATTGATTATGTAAGACAGGCTTACTAACATAAGTTTCATTCATTAATACCTCCATGAATATGTAAACAAACCTTTAATTACCTGGACTTATATCATAAAGGCTCTACTAATTAATATTAGATTTTTATGTGTATAGAGAGAGCTATATCGTAGTCATTTTCTTAGGCAAACAGCCAGTAATGAGTACTATATAGATATCTTCTTGAAATTTATTTGTACTAACATCAATCTGTAAAAGAATTAGCAAAAGATCATTTGAATATTTTGAAATTCAGAATGAACTATTTAACACTGAAGTATGTCTCCTAATACTTCCCAGGATAACAAATGCTATTTAAAAGCTACGTAGAAAAATAAAAACAAAGGCTTATTTATAAAGAAAGTACATAAGAAAAAAAACCACCCAAAAGTACAAAGAATTATATATATAAAATATATACATTTATATAAAAGACGCACACTAGTTGAATGATTTGTCTTTTGTTTTTCTTTGCTATCCCTAACTTTTTAAAAATCATATCACACATTTCACTACTACAAGACTATACAAATTTGAATTTTTCACATAATATTAAACCATTTATATTATTTGCATTTCTCATTGGAACTGCGCACTGGAATTGTAGATTCCTACCTACACATACACTACCCTAATAATTTTGTCCTTTATAATACATTAGCTTATATTAATTAAAAGTTCTTTATCACAAATGCCGGTTGAATTAATAGTTTAATAAAATACCCAATTGGTATCTTGGATTTGATACTGAACCCTACTTAAGCTAATGTTATAAAATGTTACCACAAATTTGCTGGAGAAATCTCACAAAGTACTTTATGGTGTTAAAATATGCCAGAGAGAAACATTTACATTCCCATTTAAACTGTAAAGGATTCAGAAATAGTTTTCTCCCCTTGTAAAAAATAAAACATAATTACCAGTTTGGTAAAGGAATGAGAAGGAAAGAAGAAAAAATTTAATAATGGTATTACCAAACAATCTAAAATTAATAAAGCATAGTAAAGTAGATATTCCATATTGCTATATTAAACTTTCAAAAATTGTAAAACAATGACATTAATGAACATAATCTTACATTCTGGATTATTTTTGCTAGTGGAATAAGCCTAATTAATTATGTCTGTTTGATGTCACTGAAACTAAACAGTAAATTCAATAATCTCTTTACATTTTCACCATTTAACCTCCTGCAGGCTCCCTAATGTCTATTCAGATCTATATTAAATTAAGTACCAATGCTAATGAAGGGCAATAAACGTGGCTGTCAGTAGATTTTTCTTTCATTAAGCACATTATCCTCTTACTGAGCTGTAAATGAGTAAACATTAGTTTTGTTAAACCATGCAAAAAGACAGGATGAAAATCATTTTTAATTGCACCCCTTAAGCCATTTGCTGGGGGTTCTCAGTTTTGTTTTTGTTTTTTTACCTTTTATTTTTTTGAATGGATATAAAAAGGTCTCTCCAGTTGAAATATAAACGTCGGCATCATGGGGTATGTCTTTAGGTTCTAGTGCTTCAGTGCCGTCTGCCAAGAACACTCATTGTGCAGCCATGTTCAGATTGAGCTTTTCAGAGCACTCCTCCAGCAGCTAAATGAATGCAAGAGGTAAGGAATACTGATTACAAACATATTTCTATTATGATCAATATTTAGTCAGAAAAAATAAAATTGGAAATAAAAAACCACTCTCAACTAATTTACCAATCATGGTAACTGCATTACAAGCCATTTAGTATTTTAGTGATTATTACTAGAAATCACAGGATGAGAAAAACACATAACCTTAAAAAGATTGATTTAAAAGTATTGTGCTCTTGCCTTTTAATGTCAAGTAATAACGTACATTATGATGTAACTTATTTCACTTAAGGTTTATAAGAATTTTTAACAAGTCACACATATTAGGAATAGTGTACAAAGGACAAAAACTTTTATACAAGCTTATTTTAAATGAAAAAAAGGATTTATGTTAGGGTTTGAAGCAAAGGCTACAAATAAACTTTATGCATGCAAGAAAAATGCTATCGGAGGCTACTGGCTTAATTAAGGACACAGAAACTTTAGCAACGATCTTTCTTGTGCCGTTTTTGTAAGCTATGAGTTTGATGACATTTGGCTGCTGTTTAATAACTTTGGATACTTCAAATGCCCTCTGGACATGCCAGAGTTTGGAAACAGAGAACACAGTTAATTCTGTTGAAAAAAATCCAGTTTAGGATATTAAAGAAACAATCCAAGATATTTGTCTTTTTTTTTTTAACTTTTTTTTAGAACTTTTCTAATAATTGTGTGGGAAGACAATCTGAACGTATGGTCACTAAAATTCTTCACAGTGTAAGAATTTAGTTTGCAGCACCTAAGTTATAAATATAGAAAATACAGAAAAATTGGACTGTTGTAAGCAAAATAGACTTAATCTATCCCAAATTGAGTTTATTCAGAACTTCTAGAATACTTGGAAAGTAATTGTTTAATTCCACTATGAAGTCCTTTTATGAAATATCTTAAGACTTTCACAAGAAAAATCACCTAATTTTAACAGTATTTTTCAAAATCTATCAGCACAAATATAGAAAAAAATTTTGTTGATTCTGAGAAAACTTGTAATTAAAGAGCGCTTCCAGTGCATAGTATGTAGGTTATTGCTTCTACTTTAAAAAGTAAGAACTGATGACAGTCTTTTCTCAGGCAAAATTTCAATCAAATTGACAGCAATTATGCCTGTACAGTGACTGCAGAGTGGGGCTTATTGTTAATTGTTTCTGTTTCCCAGATAGCAAAATATATTCAATGCAGCTGCCAGAATAAAATTAAATAAACTAATATTCAATTTAAAAAAATCATAATACTATTTTAAAATGCTCATACCACAAACAACTTCTGAATAATACCCCAGTAAGACCATTTTCAAAAAGAAAATAAAAAGGAGGGGAAAGCAGATTTATAACAAAATGTCATACTTCAGCACAAACATTTGTGACATACGGTCTCTGTCCTAGTCTGCAACAAGAGGTTCCCATACAGAACTCAAAACTGGTTTGAGGCCTAAGATTTTAATTTCTCTCCCATGAAAAACCTTGGAAATTTTTCCATTCATTTCAATTAGCACTGAACTGATACGTCACTTAAACCATAATGGCACATAAGTAATCTCACATATTTTACAGTTTCCACATCTCTTGAATGACAAAATGACCACATAAGAATCCTAGCTTTTTTTGTCTTCTCTTTAGTATTTCTAAAGCAAGTCATGCTATTAAATAAGCATAGCTACTTCAGCGTTGAGTACTACACCATATAAATAAGAAAGCCAAAATGTGGCCTCCTTGAAAAGTAACTATATATTTTCTTTTTGGTTTTAGAGTTTAAGACTTCCATACACCAGGGGACAAGTATATTAAAAGATATGTCTATCATATAAAATTAGCAATTACAAATACATTAATGGTTTTGGATAGAGCACTTTCAGAAAACATTTACCAAAAGGAAAAATTCAGAGCCATTTGTATCTTATTTGAGGTCATGTCTGCACACAAATGAGGGGATACCATGATAACTATAATCATCTGGGTTTGTCTCATTTACAACAATTTCCCTACTCAAAATAGAAGACACTAACAACAAAAAGCTTTTGATGAGGAGATCTAAATTAACCACACTAAAATACACTTTTGTTCACCAGGTCTTCACTTTAATCACCTTTATGGTACATTGCAAAATCCAATTGTTCTCTTGGATTTTCCAGACAGACAGAATCAATTTGGTTTAGATTAATTATGGAGAATCACATTCTTCTTTACAGAGGGTCAACTTGATGGATATTACCTATCTATTGTTAAGTCTATTAAAAATTTGTAAAGCAAACTGGGATGCCTGGTTTATTGTCATTTTATTTGTCTTTTAGAAAGGTTTGATGAAATCAATACATTTTTAAAAAGGATATACTCTGAGAAATTGTTAGGTCAAGAAATCTTAATAAAAATTAGCAAGGTCTGTTTTAGAATATCTACTGAATCATCACTACAAGGTGACTGAACTGCAGCAGTCATGATTAAAAGCAACAGAGAAGAGCTTTGATTACCTTAGTTGACCTGTGGGAACACTTTCAGCTCCGTTTCTCTTGCATGGTGATATAAGACAGAAATTGCCTGTACTGCTTGATTTGTAGCTGTCTATATGTCTGATACTCCACCACAGCTCTGAACTGATTTTGTTTGATGTGTAGAACAATCCTGAAGTCTTGACCTTCTTGATACCATTGCTGATTGCAAGTGAATGTTAGGACAAATAGAAGTTGTCTAGAGCTTTTCTTCCCTTCAATATTTTTTAACAGCTATTTTTGCATAGGGAGGGAAACATTTCCTGAAACAGAAATATAATAAATATAGTTAAAATTTTATCTTTTTGCTCTGGTCTTTCCATTACTTTAAATTAGTACTGATTGACTGTACAGAGTTCAGAAAAGCCTACAACTTAATTAACATTGGAAAACACCTTATGAAACTGTATTAAGTTTCATCCTGATTCTTATTTCTGCAAACTATAAAATTATTTCAGAATTCAGCTCAATTAATCTTTGCACAAGCTAGGATCAGAATGGGAATTGTATAAAGTGCTGTAGGACAGGATTATGGTTAAGTACAGTAGGTATTTCAGCTATACTGAACTGCACTAGCACCGAGTCTGTGCTAGCCTTCCTTCATACAAAATGAACATTAAATTATCTCATAAAGCTAAAAAAAAAGGGGGGGGCTTATTTGCATAAAAACATTAAAAATAATGAAAGCAAAAGCCTCCAACTTTCAATCTGAGGCTACTATTAATGGCACAAAATTACTTTATACTATAGGCCAAAAGTCTAGCTGGAATATTCATCCATATGAATATCACACAATCTAAATTTATCTAGTCTTTGGAAGATCCAAATCAGCACTAGTGCTACTGTGCCAAGTAGTACCAAAGATCAAGAAGAAGCAAGAAAGGAATCGGATGAGATCAAGCCCTCATTCTTCTTTCATATTCAAATAATTCTTAAGTGTCAGAATTATTTCCATTATAAATTACAAAAATGATGTCACAACAAATGTGAACTTCAAAATTTGTCCACACAGACTGCAATGTGTTTACCTAGGAAATCCTTAAACTAATATACTATCACAGGAATACCAAATAGTGGAGTTCAATCAAAGAAAACTCTTCTTAGTATTACAAGACTGAACACACTACGCTGTGTTTTGAATTCTGACTAGTGACAGCAAGAGGACATTATTTTTTGTAAATACTCTTTTTCTTAAAAGACCATTTTGTTACCCACTTCAAGAGCAGAAAATAACTACAAAACCAGAAACAAATTTCTTTATACAATACAAATCTATTAATTGTCATTGTTTATTCTGTAGATAACTTCCTTCTTTACCAGATAACATCCTTACTTACTACTCATGAACTATTTTGATGGAATATTAACAGTACTGTTAGTATTAACTAGGAACTACCTTGTTTACATGACAAGTAAACCATTATGTAAGTGGTCTGGTGTAGCAAAGGGCTACTACATTTCAACAATACGTACCACCTACAAAACCTCTTGTCACTAAATTATACTACACAAGGAAAATACCTGAAGGACTAATATTATTATTGTTCCCCAGTCCTTGTCAAGCTTTTTCTTAAAATTTCCCACCATCATGACAACTATTTATGCGTACAGTGTATGTCAACCTCAGGGTACTTGTGCATACACTCCAATTCCTTAACTGAGGTGGTTTCAAACAGAAAATGCAAGCATGCAATTACAAAGAGTAATCTTACTCTTGCACTGCTGAGCTGTTTTATACTTTGAGAAAACTCAGATTTATATGTAACCCCGGTGCTCATCTTTCTGGAGATTAAACGCTGTAAAATGAAAGTCTTAATATGTGGAAACCTCATAAAAAGAGTCAATTTGAAATGGCATTCACTAGTCAGGAAAAACAGTTCAGTACTCCATATTAAAGCAAAATTTCTTCATAGTCAATGGTAAATTTTGCTAGCTGCGAACACCAAGATGTTGTGATCCTATTTTTATGGCACAAGTAAAGATGCCCACATAGAGATACACAGAGAAAAGATTTTGAAACCAGAAATTTAAACGGGAAAAGAAATGAAAAAAACCCTAAAAACCTAAAGCACTCTTAACAACTTTTTTCCCATTTAAATGCAATTAAACTGCTGTTTATTCATGGCCAAAGCACTGAAGTGTTTTTGTAATCATTACAAAAGGAACTTTTACTTTCAGTTAGTTCTACATGCTGAAATTGTTTAGCTACATCAGATCAAAATTTTTATTCTATTGCTCTAGTGCAATTTTCTAATTATTCATTATTGTCTAAAGCACATTTCTCCACATTTCTTCTTTAAATAGAAAACAACAGCATACTAAAGAAAAGTAAATAGTCCGTACGGTTTTCTAAGACATAAATCTGCACATGGTTAATATTTTTTTCCATAAGTGAAAAATATAGTTACTTTAACAGACATTGGTTCAGTAACAGCTATACAGGTCAAAGTTATCACACAGTTTTGGATGTGAATTCAACAGCAGGATAATGACAGTTGCCAAGGATTTGTACTTGCTGTCGCTTACTACTAGTGTTGCCTGTCAAATTGTCTCTTTTTCTTATACAGAAGCCATGGAATTTTTTATGGATAGCAATTACTTACAATATACAATGAAGTACATCAGATGTAACAACCACCCTTTAGCCCTTCATTATTTGGTCGTCTCTTTG
The DNA here is from genome assembly GCF_900496995.4 of Aquila chrysaetos chrysaetos. Classification (NCBI taxonomy): domain Eukaryota; kingdom Metazoa; phylum Chordata; class Aves; order Accipitriformes; family Accipitridae; genus Aquila; species Aquila chrysaetos. Next base: position 22,045,134 of record NC_044019.1, on the reverse strand, counting down.
TTATATCTAGTCATCCATTTTCACCTAAATTATTTATTTATACTGCATATTTGACAAGCATGTATTCTTTGCTTTATTTTTTCAGTAGTCGTTCAAAAGATATAGTGATTTATTTTAATATTCTCCTATTTAAATTTACATATTTAAATTTACCTTATTTTTATTTTTGTACTTGCACTTTGTGTGGAATTTCTCAAGAAAAGCATTAACTGCACAGCGATGGCATTTTATTTATCTACCAAAGGTATTAAAAATTAAAATCATGGCAGTATCAGATCTTAACCATAACGGAGGTGTTAAGCAAATCTTAAATTTATTCACTATTTGTTTGCATTGTTAAAGTATTTTTCCCCAGCCATCATATGCGTTTCATATTTGTTTGCACTTATGTTATTGTTGCACTACATGCATGTATGCTCCAGATAACCATATTAATATATCTTTATATTGATAGATGAGAGCATGATATTATGATTCTGAAACATTTTCTGGTACAGGCCTGCATTCCCATCATCATAAGACTTGTGACAATTCTAAATTTAATTTTATTATACAGGAAAACCACAGTATACATAATTTACATGATAAAAAACAAAGCCTAATAGTTTAGTAAATTTAATATTTTTGGGAAACTGCCTTCATAGTAACAAACACAACAAAGAGCAGCTTTACACACATAATCTGTATCACTTTGGGAAGGACCTTCTTCAACAAATAATGCTGCAAACCTCACACCTGCCAAATAAACTAAACTGTTCTCAACTCATACAGCAGTTGGAAACAAAAAGTGATGATTGTTTTCCTTTTATTAGGAAAGCCAAATCTTCTCATTTTCTCCTAACACTCTTTCCAATTACAGGCTATCACAAAACTACAATCCATTCTAAATGAGTACACCCTGAGTAATAATAACCTAGTAAGTACAGGCTGTGTGTGAAACTCATGTCCCACTAAAATTGTTGGGAATTTTGCCAAAGGCTTGAATGAAAATTTTATCCTGGATCTCTGAGTCAATGAATAGAAAGAAACCGCTTCTCCTTTCTGTCACTTCCCCACTGAAATCCTGGCATCCCACAGACCTCTGGCCATGAAAGGTTTTTCTCCAGAAAATTTTCCTCCAGAAAATCCTGGGGTTCCTCCAGGTTTTTCTTCTAAAGAGAAGAAAAGAAACTATACTGGTCAGTTAGGCAACTGGTGCCTAATGCAGAAGGAAATGTTTAAACAATCTTTTTTGGATACCACAATAATCTGACAACATTTACCCTCTCTTCTTCCGTAGCCAAGAAACTAGACAGCACCCAATACATCTCTTCTGTCTCACCCCAACTGCCAGAGAAATGGATTTTCTTTCGTTGCCTGGAACAGAAAAAACCTATTCAATGCCTGAGGAATGAAGCTGCTACACTATGGAAAAGAAATCAGGGCAAAAAATGAGAACATAAATTCCCTTGACCAAAATAAACGCTCAAAAAGAAACTGATAATTGAGTCATCATAGCATAGTTTTACTAGCTAGGTCCATTACAAGGTAAATAAAAAGCTGTAAAAGTTTGAAACTTAGGTGTCACTTACACTTGCACAGTTAAAGGGCTACCATCTGCTTCCATGCCTCTCTGCGAAGCAGAGAAAAAAGGGCAGCAGCACCTTGGGATCTTAAACGGCTGCAAGGGCCCTGATCATCGCATCCCCCCCCCGAGGATTTGCCCGCTGGGCTCCGGGCCAGCTTAGAGACAGTGCAGCTGAGGGCCGCCCCTCCTTCCCTCTGGTGACCACGGGGAGCTGCCAGACAGCTCCGCAGGGCGGCCGAGGCCGAGGCCGAGGCCGGTCCCCTGCTGCGGGAGCTGCGTTTGAGCCGAAGCCCTAGCGCTCGGCCTTGCCTCAGGGGCAGCCCCACCCGCGCCCGGCCGTGGGCCCCGCTGAGCTGCGCCCAGGCCCCGGCCCACCGGCCGACTTCCCGCCTTGGCCTGGCGACCGCTGGCCGCGTCTGACTGACCCTGCCGCCAGACCTGGTCCCCACCCCGGCTTACTGACTCGTGTTCCTGGCTCGCCCTCGGCCCTGCCTCGTCGCCCCGGGCCTGCCCGATGACCCGGGCTCCGGCCGGGCCTCTCCCGGCAGAGCCCCTGCCCCAGGGCCCGGCTGGCAGGCCTGGCCCCCAGCTCCCCGACCCGCAGGGAGCAGCCGACCCTCGCTGCGCTCTGGCGAGGGCTTTCAGGACACAATGGCGTCTCTTCCCTTCGATAGAGACATGGAGCATCTTGTCATTCCTAATCTTTCTTATACTTCCTTTGCTAAAAATACATCTTCGACTCTCCTGACTGAAATCAATTCTTAACACCGTGACTCGGCGTTCCAGTTTGCCGTCTGACCAAAGAGGAAGGAAGATCTGGTATCTAAAGAGCCCAAGAAACTTGAGAAGATGGAATTATTTTACGGATTTCAGGACCGCTAAGTCAGCTGCAGATGGATCCAGAATGAAGGATTCACAAACACTGAAATAACTAACATTTTAAAGAAAGACAAAAGTTGAAAATCAACACATCTGTAGGGTTTTGAGATATCTGTCCCCTTACCTGAGTGAAATTGAAAGTATACTATACAGAGAAAGTATACAAATATTTTAAACGTTTTAGTTCATCTCTAGTCTGAGACTGATGCTAACAAAATATTGACTCAATTATATTTTTACAACTTATCACACAGCGGCAAATTAAGCATCTCTGACAAATGACATGAGTGTAAAGTTGCCATGGCTTTACTCGCACATTTTTTGCTAATGTACGTTGTGCATCCATGTGGCATGAAGACATTTGCAAAGTTTAGAGCTCATCAGATTTCTGTGATGATACACATGCCATATGGCATTTTTTCTGAGCACTTATTAGACTTCTGTTGTTCGCCATTTCCTGTTCAGAAGTACAAAAGATTGTAACTAAAATGAAAGCATAAGCTTTTTATTAATTGTTAAGACTGATGATTAAATAGCAATTAGAAAATGGAACCAATCTTCTATCACAATTTTTTCTACAGCTTTTGAGAACATGGTAGGGTTCAGTTTCATTTGGATGCATATCTGCTTTGCATATTTCTCCTTTCTGGAGTAGCTAGATTTGGAATTGAAAGGGAAATTTGGAGGCTATAAATAGAGAAAAGACAGTCTCTGTGTACTTAGATTAATCTGATTATCTGTATAGACAATCAAATCAGAAACACCTGAAATCAAGACATACAGATTTTCAAAAAAAACCCATCTCTTCTCTTCTCCTTGCTGCCACTTCTCTACCTCTTTCAACATGAACAACTACTGTGTTTCAGAAGTTGCTTCTACAAAGACATCACCAAGAACTCAGGAGCTTTGTAATTATTTTACTCCTTTTAACAGGAAGGGTTCTTTTTTTTTTATTTGAGGGGAAAACAGATATGTGATAGACCTTCAGATAAAATGGCCTGAAGCCAGGTCAGAATTTACATAAACCTAAAATAGATCACTGGCTTTTGGACATATATACAGTCTAATATTTTACCTGTAATTGATTGATACAGACTGGCCAGTTGAGAAACCCTTAAACTCCACTTTTTTATGCATGAGATCTGCCCTCTGATGAGCAAGCTACCTGTGAGAAGGAAATTTTCATGGTGTTACTGCAGAAGCTATGCTGACAAAAATCTTACAAAGTAAGCTCTTAAAGTGTTTGCTTTAATATTGTATGAAGATCAACATTTGAATATGTTTTATTCTAATGAAAAGAAACAACGTACAATTTACACAGCTGTACTATTTTTCAGAGACAAGAGTTTATGGGTTGATACCTGTAACAACTTAGCAATCACAGTTACCAGCAAAACTAACAGAAGCAGTAGACGCTAAAGCAAATCTGAAGTTGGCCTTTACAGTTTAAGAGCCAATTCCTGCAAATACTTACACAGTTGTTTAATATAAAGCACATCAATGTGTCCATTACTTCAGTGCAAATAGAAGCATATATGCTTCTTTGCAGGACTGAAGCCCTGTTGTGTATTTCTTAAATGAACATTTGCATTTGAAGTATATATTATTATTATTTTCAGTCTACAAAATGCAGACATAGCACCATGTTGTATAAATCACCATGACTAACTTTAAACATTCCATTCATTGAAAACTGCTACAAAACCTTTTAATCGTACAAACTGATCCATTTGACTAGTTATGCAAACTAGGTAGCTGTTTCATTGCCCTCCCAAATTTCTTGAATTACTCTTTCTTCTAGATCTTTTGTTAAATAGATTTACTTATTTTTTTTGTTGATAGGATTTTTTTTTTTATGACATGTCTATACAGAGTCTAGCACAACGGGCCCTGAACTTGCCTGAAATACCAATGGACAACACCCCCCCCCCCCCACCTCCCCACCAAATCAACATTAAGGTAACAAAAAGGTAATAAAGTAGAACCAAGTAATTCTATGAGCCATAAAAGCCAACTATAATGCTGGAATATAATTTTAATGTTAAACTAGATGAATTGCAGTACCAGTTACAAAAATCAGAAAGAAATGCAAATTTTATTGTGACATTTATTTCCATTCGACTGGATTGATCTTCTGTGACTGAGTACTATTCCTCTTTTATATATCTTAACCTTCAAACATTCATTGGTGATATGCATTATTTCGAAACAGCTTTATTTAGCATGTGCTTACTTTTATAAATTTTACTTAGTCTAGCTCGGCATGCAATTTAATGGTAAAGTAATATGATCCAATGACTAGGTGACATCAAAATGGGCAGACTTGCTCCTCTCTTCCCCTTGTCCTGGACAAGTTCTCCAGCCACCTTCCCAGTGCTGGCACTGACGCATGACAAGTCTGTTCAGTGGAGTTAAATCAGCAGAAAATTATAAATTTTTTGGCAGAATTAGATTTTTACTCATTTATCTCCATGAATTATTTCACTGTGTGGTCACACGAATGGCAGTGCTGATGCAAGGGCAGCAAGAGTACATGACTGAAGCTGGTGAAAAAGGAACGGCACAAGAATTTTACAATTTCAGGGGCAACCAGTCATTAGGTCAGCATAGCCGTATCTTCACGCTACAGCTTTCAGTTCAAACTGAAGAGACAACAGGAGTTTTGCTTAAGCTAAGACTGAAATATGTATGTAATATAGGAATATATAATGAAATGGTATTTGAGGTACAGCAACTGTATTCTTTTCTGTAATACTAAAAGGCATTTTACTACTTGTTGCTATACTTGGAAAGTACTGCAGTTGTTAAAAGAATCCACGTCATGGAAAAATGTTAATCGAAAGTATGATAAATTATAAACTGTATCTCTAAAGAAAATAAGCAAAAAGCCAATTAGCCCAGTGCTCCTCTTCAACAAACATGTGGAAACATATCCAATTATGTTGGGAAAAGCTAATTAAAATAAAATGAATAATCTAAATACCCGAACTAAATATTTCATTTTATAATTACCTTTCTCAAGAAGCTGGTTTTAACATAAACTGTGAAATACTGTCGATCTGTCATGTTTGCAAGCTTTATAGACACCACAGTTGTTGCTCCGTTGCTTTTGTGTATACTGCAGTTGCATTAACAAGTAACCAATGTGACATTAAACATGCCTGTTTCTGATAAGGGTTTTCAAACATCTGAATATTTGGTTTAAGTATATCAGAATAAAGATCAAGGTATATCAACAACAGGAGTCTCATTCAGTCTTTTGATTACAGGAACTTAAAAAAGAAGAAATACGACATAATACATAGCTTTATACACACGGTTAGCAGCATGTGACTATGCAGAATGTGAACATATGTACAAGAGGGACAGGAAGAAAAGAGGTTCTTTTGTTTGAAAAATCCACATGCAATCCAGGCATAACTGCAATTTTAATACTGAGAGAGTGGATGGCTATTAAAACTGTTTTGTGTTCTATGATATACATGGAAAAATGAAAGCCATAAAATGGCACTCTTTCCTCTCAGAGTGGCAGAGGGATATCGAGAACAACGTGTATTGCGGAGAAGTATTCCTGTCTTAGAATGTCACAGAGCATGATGCAATTCTTCATTAATTAATTCTATTGAGCCTACATGACAAAACTGAGATTGAAATTACAATATATGAAAACATTTACTACATAAGGTACTGGCATCCAACTGGGAAAAAAACAGAAAAAAAACAAAAGTTGATTTTTATGTATGTATAGTTTAAACTTGAACAGAGTTGGACCTTGACTTCAGACAGCATAAATACAATTCATTAAACTGACCATGAGGCCTCATTAGTAACGACATGGTGGTACTAGCCTAGTTGTGCTACCTTTTTCATTTGCAGGCAATCAGTATGGGAATGAGGCCTTTTATAGCATGACAATATCTCAAAGGAAATCCCATTATGATGAAAATGGGGATTAGAATATACCATACTGACAAAGTGTAACCAAGTAATGTTAGTTTATTGATGAATGAGACCCTTAATTTCAAACAATAGTATGCTAGTAGCTACATATTGTTGACCCAAGGAATAATTTAATACATATATGAAAAATTCACATCTCAGAGGACTTAACACCTGAAGGATTTCTCTACACTTGTGCTGTTTCTTATTACCTTTTCATTCCACCATTGGCCACTATCAGAGATAGAAGGCTAAGTATGTGTTTAACCCTGTTTGGGCTCTTAAGTTTTCGTGCTCATAGACGAAACCAAATTAAGCTTGTTGTGAGGTTTGCCACCATGAGAAAACACTCCACTCCCTATTCTTTCTTACTAATGCAGCAATTTTGGATGCTAAAATATCATGTTAATAATGTGATTTTTCAAATGCAGTTTGTTTAAATTATCAAGTTTGCAAAGCCAAGCATTGAAAATCAAGAAAAAATATAAATTTGCACACGCAGTTTTAATTTGACTTTAAGTACATGGAGTCCAATAGACTTAGTGACATAATAATTTGTTTTTAGGATTCCTCCAATTCACTCACTTCAGTGAGCCAGAAATGTGCAGAGAAATGCAGGAAAAGAGAGAATTGTCTCATGGATAAGGTCTGCTGCCCCAGATAAATTAGCTATCATTCTTGTCTTTGTCTTAAAATTCTGAAGTGATATTGAATAAGTCATATCAACCAAAATTTCCCAGGAAAAACACAAACACTAGCCACATTTTCTAGATACTGGATTTGGAGCATCTGTGATCTGTTTTTATAATTTTTCTACTAACTGTAAATGAAATCTGCTCTGAACATAGGAGATGCATTATAAAGATAAGTACTATAAATTATAGGAGTTTCATATTCCAAAACAGAACACCAAAATTGTTACTTTGACACTTCAAACTTTGTGCCTCCTTTCTCCCTGTCTGAAAAGGAACTGATGATATCCTTTGAACTTCAAGACCAATGATGTAAGAGTGTCATGAAGACTTATTAATTAAAGCGTGGAACCAAGTAAGATTCTATAACCACTGTTTATTATGGATGTTTATTATTGATGACTGCATCTTCAGAACAAAATTTGAATAAACGTCCATACTTTAAACAAACAAGTCATATGAACACTCATCATTTTTGGTAGACGCTGAGGTTCCCTGAGAATAGAAGCACAATGCAAATAAGTGATATGTTACAATGCATATATACTAAGTGGGTGAAAAAAGATGAGAATAGCTGGTTCTCAGTTCATCCAAGTGCACAGCTTTTAATATTGTTTTAATGCTCAAACGTTAAGTAAAGTTAAGAAAAAAAGTCGGACAGGAATGGATATACCGCCAGTGTAAATGTGGCGGGCTACAAAAGAGAGATAAATAATTTGTCACAGGGCACAAGAGTAAATGCCATGCTGATCGGTGTTAGCAAAGCGAGGAAAGGTATGAGTATCTTTGTCTTTCCCTCGGTTAATTATGCCTGGTTTAGACTGATTGACACTGCACTTTAAAGACAAAAACTAAGTCATGAAATCTTTCAAATTATCATATTTGACTGAATTTTCATCCATTGATTTTACTCCACCTGCAGCACACTAGACAAGGTAATAATTTATGATAATTATATGAAAATATACAATTAATATTCATCACCTCTCATTTCTCATCACTTTAGATGATCAGTAATGCAGAGTAAAAATGCTGTCAGATTTCTAATTGCTTTGTAATGGGCCTGAAATAGGGAAATCGTTAAAGACAAACAATCTGTCACTTGTCTGTTACCTTAACTATCTATCACTTAAAAAAACCCTCATTAAATACATTGCTAATGAACGACAAAAGACTGTACTCAGTGTGCCCAGATGTACCTTTTTAAACAATATTGTAAATTGCTTAAATAATTCCCAAGACGTTTTCAATCATTTTTGTGGAAATTTAATGGAAAACATATATTTTCAGTTCATGTTACATCTCATTTGTTCACATCATTATGACATTTAGTCTATCATATCCACATCTCCTGGGAGACAAAACTTTGGTTTTCTTTTTACTGTTGACAAATCTGACCCAATTAAAACAAATTCTGGAAGAACTTAACATTCAGATCTCTGACACCTTTCTCTTAAAAAACTGAAAAAAAATTCCATTAGTCAGTTTTAAATAATCCTATCTCCTCTGAGGATTTTTAATATCTAGATTAAAAAGGAAGTGCAATGTTGTCAAAGTTGAACAAATTATTTTATCTCTCACAACCAAAACAATTGTTCCCAAGAGACAGAATGCAGAATTTTCACTTGACACCACTCTCTAGTCAGCTGCCTACGAAAGCTCTGACGGAAAACTTCATTTGAAAAAAATTCTTCTCACTGTACTGACTTAAACAGTCAGAATTAAAACAGTACACCAGAACAAGTATCAGTGAGACCCCACAGTGAAATATTGTATTATTAATTGCCACATTAATTAATTAATTGCTCTTATTAATTGTCACATTAAAACATTGGAAAAATGAAGAAAGCACAACCATAAAAATCATTTAAGACAAAATATCTGTGCATGACAAACATGCTCAATCTCTTAAATTTATCAAAACCAAATAAATATTCAGTGCTTGTTTATGTCAGTATATATATCGGATGCTAAAACACTACAGTTTAAGACAAAAGGTGTAAGAAGAATTGATGGCTGGAAATAGAAGCCAGCCAAATTCAAGTTTAGAATTAGGGACAAATTTTAACAGTAGGATGATTAGCTGTTGAAGCAGCCTTCTCACAAGTGAGGAATTTTCCATCTTTTCATACTGACAGTCAGACAGAACATACTGGACTCAGAACGGTCCTGTAATACATAAAAAATTCGGACTAGGTGATCCAGTGGTTTCTTTGGGCTTTATTCCTATGAATCCTATTTCTTGTCAGTTACAAGACAAACAAGAAAGCAGAGAAGACTATGTTTTCAGAAAACCATTAATTAAATAAATAAACAAGTGCGCTAACAGACTAATTCAGGTGCAGTGCTTTGCACCAAGAACAGCACTACAGTGTATGCTGAAGTGTAACAAATGTAAATACTGTCCAGATAGGGGAATATTTGTCCAGATAGGAATTATACTAAATAACTTTGCCTTTCCAACTATAAAAAGGCATTTTTTGCAAAAACTGTAATTTCTCAAATATTCTGAATATTCTAGATGCTAAGGAATCTTAGAAAGACTTGCCTTCTGATTTTTAGATAACATGTGCATCGCTCTTTTGTACACATATATAGCAATATAAAACCAATATAAACAAAAAATGCCAAAAAAACCCTTTACTACTCTGAACACCACTTTGAAAAATACCAGTTGTCTTCAGAAGTAAAAAATGTAGTTAAATGTGAAAAAGTCTGCATTCTTAAAAGCCTGCATTCTTAAAAGAATAAAATAACAAGGGACTGGTCCATAATTTGTACTTGTCTTTTATTGTATTAATATGTGACACAGTAGTCCAGTTAATTCCTGAAATAATTTTTTCCTATACTTCTATGACAACACAGCACAATACTATGTGACAGTTTTAAATAAAGCATGTACTAAGATGTTAAATATTCTCACAAAAAGTCTAAAAAACCCAACCTACATATAAATTATCTTACATTCAACAAGAGAAAAAAGTTTTTATCATATTTAGGTGTCCAGCTCCAGTGAAGGTAATAGCACCTATACGTACCTACATAATAATTTGTTTAAGATACTTAAGCAACTAATGAAGCCTGGTTTCTTACAGACATGGGTCCTATACCTCCCATTCTGGGACAACAGTCCCAGGTCTTCTCTATGACTTCGTTGTATCCACACACCCTAGACTTTCATGGTAAGTTCCCCACACTTGCCTGTCACTTACCTACTTTTGTTTTGCTGTCATAAGGGGAAAAAGCAGCAAATCCTATGGCGAGTTTGAACTACATGCTTACTTGCCAGCCAGTAGCTGCCAAAAGCAACAGGTAGCATTTGAGTTCAGGCAGTTTTGCCCTGCTTGCTCTCCCCTACATACCCATTTGATTTCAACAAGTCTTGAACTAACTTAATTTTGATACCTCTAGCAATGAAAGATTATCAAATTGGCTTTAGATTGATCAACAGCTTCAAAAGTCATTACAACCAGACAGAGTATGATTAGCTAAGACTAACCCGAACATAACATTGTGACACCTGAAGCTGGATAGATTAAAATTAAAATAGAAACTGAGACACAAAGATGATAATACCAGACAAGGCCAGATAATCCTGCAGTGATTTCTTTTCATAGTTTATGCATTTTGCAGCCCATGAACACCAAACTGTTATATTAAACAGCCTATTTTCTTTGACTTTGGCAGGACTGCTGAATATGCAGAGAAACGAATGAGCGTTTCACCTCCAAAATTGTTCCAATGACTTCAGAGATAATTCCTTAACATTTATAGTTAATTTTATATTGAACAACTAATTACAGATAATTATACTATTGAATACAAATGCTCACAATCTCTCAAATAACTGAGTTTAAACAACGTTATGAGCTGGCTTCAGGCACCAATCCTGTAACGAGTTAAAATAGAAAAAAACTCTACATGCAACATTTAAGAATTTGGGGCATAGAGGATAAAAATGGATATTGTAAATGTATCCAGTCTGTAAGAGGATATTAACCATTTGTGGTAAAAGCACAATTATAGTAACCAATCTCTAAGACATCACTTCATCTTTTACAATTTTCCTTCTAGTTTTCCCCCCTTCACAACAACAGTACTTGTTCACATATCAGCCCCAATCAATGGCTGAGGGGAATACATTAAGTGCTGTGAGCCATTCCAAGTTATATGTGGGCTGACTACAAGCCAAAATGAAGAAGGTAACTCATATAATCACACTGAAACCTTTGCCTGAGAGGTAAAATCTAATTTCTAAAGGGACTATGTAAATTAGCTCACACTTGATACATCTAATTCATAATTCAGTGACTTAAGTGAAATATATAATTACTCACGCTGGTGCTGCAGAAGTTAACACCGCATTGACAGAGGGAGCCGGATTGTTCCAGGGCTCATACAGGTACTGCCCAAGAGCAAAGACAAGTCTTTCCCATTTGACAACTATGGACGCTCATGTTACAAATTTGACCTCACTTACAGAAGTGCAGAAAAGGGGAAAATACTAACCTACTGACTGTTTTGTAGAGACATTGATGACCAGGATAGACAAAAATCAGACTGATGCACAGGTCTTGAGCAGTTTTGTACATTTGATGTTTTTCTCACCTACCCAGAAAGTCTCTTGCTTCCCTACCATCCACGTTAAACTTTAAATAAATTCTCCATGTTTATGGTTCAGCCCCGATTGTCCCACACGCTTCCTGCGCTGGTGGTTAATGGGAACGGTATGCCAGGAACAACACTCCCAGTTCTTCCCACCAACGTCTGTACAGCCTGGCTGCTGCTCTACTTAAACAGTTCAGAGGGTATGAAAAATGACAAAAAGTTGCTTTATTTCTAACATATTGCATAAAAATATAGTCAAAGGAAGATTGCCACACATTTCAAGGTATAGCGTGAGCTGAGTTTGTCTGGACTAATATTTAGGGATTTTGCTAACTAGGATTGACTGAGATTACAAAAGCTGAAGTGTACAGCACCAACCTAAGCTTTTTTTAATACGAAGAAACGTTTTTTACATCACTACAAGTCTGCTTCCTGAGCTTAATATTTTTCATTAAGAGGATGTTCTTCCTTCCCCTTTGGGACAACCATTTTCTAGAAAGAAACCATCGTCTTACTCCGCCCACAGGGTCGGGGCAACTTGTAAGGGAGACGAGAAAGACGCAGGATAGTCACCGTTACGCCCGCGGTTTTCTCCCCACACACACGCTGCCCGGAGCAGCCGGGCAGAGGGAACCCGACGGCCTGTGTCGGCCACACGCCGAGCCGATCCCCGGGGTGCCGCCGGGCCCGTCCCCCGCGCCCTCAGTGCTCGCCAGGCCCGCGGTGCCCCGGTGTCGGAGCTAAGCTGCAACGAGGGAAGGCCTGCAACGAAGGTGCGCCCCGGGTCTTCCCGCACCTGGAGGTGGAGACGCTGAGGGGAGAGGGGGTGTGGGGCGGCCCGGGCTCCCTCCCGCGCAGCGAGCGAGGGAGGGTGAAGTGGACCCCGGTGTCTTCTCGCACCTGGAGGCGGAATCCCTGAGGGGAAAGTGGGGGTGAAAAGGTGTTCCCGCTCGCCCCGGGCCGGGAACGAGCGCTGGAGGGCGGCCGGGGCCGTTACTTACAGAGGCCGGCGGCAGTCTCGCAGCTCCGGAGCGCCGCCGGTCGCCATGGAGACGGCGTCGGGCCCCGGCCACGGCTCCGCTTCCTGCCGGTGCCAGCGCCACTACTGCCCGGGCGGAAACAGGCAAGGCGGCCCCATAAGCCACACGCGCAGGGGCCCTCCCCACCACCGCGCTGAAGGCGCAAAGCGCCACGCGGAGGGCGTTGTTTCCCGCCGGACGAGTTATCCAAGGCACCGGCTGCCTCCATCGACGGGCCGGCGGTGCGGGGCAGGTGGGTGCTCGCTGTTCGGTTGCCGGGGAGTGTCGTCCGGCGGTGCTGGCGACCGGGACCGGGTTCTCGTGCGCCGCAGCCCCCGTGCTGAGGAGGAGGAGGAGGAGGCGGAGGCGGGAAGCCTCCATCGGGGCCTGGCGTGCCGCGCGGGGCCGGCGGCCTCCCTGGTCCTCCTCCGCGGGTCCCGCCGGCCTCTTCCCGCCGTCGCGGTCCGTGCGTCCCGCCTGCCGCCGTGTCGGTCAGCGCGGGGCCGGTGGGGTGGGGTGGGGTGGGTCCGCCGTGGCACAGCGTCCTGGGCGGTGGGGAAGCGTGGCGCCGGGCGGGCTTTGCGTTTTCGCGTGGTTTTAAAAGCCCTCGTGGGCTCACCGAGGGAGAACGGGGGTCTGCGTGGGGAAGGGTGTGGAGTGGGAGGGGCGGGCGTGGTGCTTCCCCGGGGAGGGGGGGACCTCCCCGCGGTCGGGTCTGCCCTCTTTGCGGTGGTAGCTCTGCGGAGTTGGAAAAACATACTCCTCTTCCCCCATGAAATAATGATTTCTTCTGCGGCATGAGTTACCAGAAACCGGTTTTAGTGTTGAAGTGGAAAAAACTTTCTTTCGACAATAAAAAAAGTCTTAAAAACTTGCAAAACTCTTCCCTACTCGGAGACAGTGTTACTTCTTACCAGAAAGTTCATGATAAATTAGCCAGTATAAACTTGGGATTTCAGTATACCTGAGAATCTGCTTAAAGCTCAATCATTACTGTGCTGTTACTGACGTTTAATTCCTCTGTTTATTTTTTTTTCATTCTGGGTCATTAGCTTGGTGATAGATGGCCAAAAATAAAAGGCACCCAACTAGTTAGGTTTTTATTTAGTGACCTGTGCTAACTTTGCATGTTTTCATTCATTTTTGTTTGGTTTTTTGTTTGTTTTTATATGCTCTTCTACTTTAATTTCAAAAAAGTTAAGCCTTCTTACCCAGAAGGATGAAGGAGGGTCCATAGTGTGATTATCACTGTGTAAAACCTGAGCCATACCTTTTTGTCTTCTTGCATGTATCTCATTCCAGAATTGACAAAATGTCACCCTTTTATGTACTTCATTTTTTCATATATTAAGTACAGTATTGCTTCAAAATAAAAAATGTGTATTTTAAAAAGTCTATATATAAAAAGTGTATCTATAACCTGGGTAGGTTCAAAATAGTTCAGACAGTTAAAACACAAAATGATTTTAAAGGAGTATGGACAGCTTCTGAAACATGATATACTAAGCAACTGGGACAGGAAACACAACTTAACTCACTTCACGTATGATACTCTATGGGATGGAATGGCCATGTGAACTAAGCTGGTTTTTTGCAGTATAGAGCTTATGTAGGGGTGTAGATGTGCTTGAGGGCTGCAGTCTATTTCATGATCCTGTAGTTTGTCACGTTTCCTCATTTTTGCTTTTTCTAATGGTTTCTCTTTCAATTGTAATTATATTTATTTAATTTTCTTACACAGTGCTAAGGAAGTAATTTCAAAGCCAGTCAGATTATGGCCTTTGAAAGGATAACACAAAAGGACTGGTACAAAATCCTGGGTGCAAAGCCATCAGACAGTCCGGCAGAACTAAAACGGAAGTACCAAAAACTTGCTTTATTAGTAAGTATTTTATTATTTAAGATGTGCAAAAATAAATTTTATAAACCAGTAAGATAACAATTGCAGGTTTTGTGTTTACATTTTTTGTATATAGAGGATTAATCAGTGTATTTTTATAATAGCAGTTCACTGAGGCTGGCGGAAGTTTGAAATAAACATCAGGAGTTTATGAGTTACTATATTTTGCAAAGAGGGGTTGTGGTGTTCTGGTTCCAAAATACTGATATGTCTCCCAGCTTTACTAATCATTCATGAGTAAACTGAAGCAAATACTTGTCCATCAGGTGCTGGATAATCAGGTGCTCAAGAAAGGTCATTGTTTGTAGCACATAGTGATGAAATTTGCTAATTGATATTCATGGTATTTACTGTCGTGTATGCAGTTATAGTGTGGTGAATGCAATCCTTGAATATATAAAGACCAGATGCAAAGAGCAAAAAGAAGCTTTTCCTGATAGTCTGCAGTAATGGAATAGAAAATGTATAGGAGGAAAATATGTTAATATCAATTTTATTTGATGCATTTTTGTGGAGTCAAGTTTTTGGTCATTCATTAAGACTTGATGTTCTGTGAGTTCCCTTAATTTTTCCTGTACCCCTGGTATACATGTATAAGAATCTCAGAGCTTCACCAGATTATTTCATATGATTCTTGGTTCTTCTTTTTTACTCCTTCCCCTGAATTCAAGCTTTTTGCTCAAAAGATGCTTTGGCCTGGCTTTCTGAGGAAAATGGGGTGTATTTTTTTGATACTGTTGACCATTTTCAACCAAATTTGATAAACAAATAGAATTCCCAGGGTAGCTAAATTTCTAAGTTTCTTGAAAACTGGCAACCTGGTAGAGAAGAAGGAAGAAGGTGAGCAGAACTCTGGTTTTTATATATTCCTTTAGGTAACTGCTATGTAGACTGTCAGTAGTGGTAGGACATTAGAAAGTACATCCATGGCTGATCTTGCTTGGTTTGAGGTGTTAGAATGAGTGTGATAAGAAGTTGGGATTTTTAAGCAAGGTAAAGAGAATGCTAGTCAACAGGAGACTGAGTTTTGTTAGAGTTGAAAGAAGTTCATGGGTTGGTTGGGGGGGGTGGGGTGGTGGTGTGTGTTTGGCTTATTTATTTTATTTCTACCCTCTGTGAAAACTATTCTAAAGGTAATTTCACCGGTATGTTCCAAATTCACACATTTTGATACTCTTTAGTTGAATTTGCTTAAGGATTCCTGCTGTACATCTACTCCTCCTCACTGCTTCCTGCTAACTTATTTCTTTGCCTGTAACTGATCTGTGTACTTGGTGTCTTAAGCTTCAACACCTTACAGGATGTTTGCATGCAGATATAGTACATAAATCCTTAGGTCTTCACTATTAAACATTAGAAGAACCAATGTAGGAGAGCGCTTTGGAAACCAAGCTTCTTAGTTCTGCTCTTAATAGAAGTAGTTGTTTTCTTGGACCTCCTAACATTTTTGTTCTACTGAATTACTAGTAAAATGTGAATAAAATATTAACAATGATCTCGCGTTCTTAATGAAAACAATAGGGAGACCACAGTGTAAAATACCTCTTCTGTTCAGATAGGGGGCTAATTTAAACTGAATACTGTAATGGAATCAATATATTTCTTTCACTATGAATCTATGTATAGTAATAGAATTAAAATCATATGTAAAGTATTGTTCAGAGCTGTTTGCCACAGAACTGAAACTATGTAGTGCCTTTCCTGTGTGAATTTTTTTTTTTTAAATGAAAGTGACCCTTTACTTTCATGTAATTATTTTGAAGTGTATGAAGCCAGAATTGTTGGAGTTTACAACTCTCTGTTTACATCTATAAGTATAGTTTTAGAAGATGAAAATACCATTTTAATATACAAGCTTTTCTTTAGAACCTGTATATTTCTAGGCTAATTGGTTACAGCTCTTTTACAGTGAGAAATGTTAGAGAAGATGAAGATACTCCTCCCCCCGCCCCGGCTCGGAATTCTTTTGCTATCTGTGATGGATCTCTGACTAAAAAGCCACACTGATCTTTACTTGTAGGTGTTTTCTGCAAGACAGATCAGCTTGTCTGTTGTTGTTACCATATGTCCTGTCTCTATTCATCTTTTTCTTTTAGCTGAACTGTTACAGACTCTATTTGTTTGTCTACTTACTAATACAGCATTGAGCACAGTCAGTCTGAAGTCTTTAAAAGCATGGTGGTAATAAAACAACAGTTATTTTTATGCACCTTAAAAACTCATTGGCTGTACATAGGAGTGACTGAGGCTACAGTACATACCTTCACTAAAAGGTGTTCATATAACACTTAGTTACAGCATGAAAGTTACTGCCACAGATGTTATTGAGTCCAAGGGGTTCTGTGGTTGAAAAAGTTGTAAGACTTCCGTGGAAGAAAAGTCTGCCATGGCATTTTAACACAAAAAATACTCTGATTCAGAGATGCATGAGCTGTGGTCTTCTGGATATTGGTGGAATGTACAAGGGAGGTGTTGCTGTATGTTTGTCTTGTCCTGATACTATTCCCTAGGCATCCACTGTTCATTGTCAGTAACAAGCATAGCACTGGATGGACTGCTCGTCTTACCGGTTGTGCCCTATTCGTAACTTGCTTGCTTCCCAAGTAAAGCTTGTATTTAGAGCTCTTGGTAGGTTCGTACCTCTAACTGACAAAGTGCTCATTTGGGTTGCTAAAGCTGTTGGAGATCGTGTTGGTAGAAGTAGTGGTAGTATTGGTGTGGGCAGAGAACAGGTCTACATGCAGGTGTTATGTACTGTGGTAGTAGTCAATTATCATAGCGACTCCAGTTTAGAAGCTGGAATAGGAGATGAGCACAGCTGTGTATTGCCTATTAAAAGATTTCATGACAAATTATATGGTCAATACAGAAAGTTTTCTGGCTTATGTGTAGCAGCAGACATTAACCTCCTGTGCTAATTACCTTAAAATCCAGAAGTTTGTAAAGCAACTTGCAGCTCGGATACCAACTGCAATTATTATGACATTCATTCTGTAATCATGAATATTCTGATCTCAGATGTTCATTAGCATCAAGTATAATAGATGGTGGAATTTATTTTTTAAAATACTTCTGCTGTTAATATAAAAATGGCAAATGTCTGAGTCCAAGCCTTCTTCAAATGATCCGGGTGCTTCATGTTGAGCATTTGCTTTTTGCCATCTGCTATTTTCTGTTTGTCAACACATGTATGCTTAGCATCTTGAATGAACAGGCAGATGTAAATTTCCAAAGCTAAAAAGAGTTGGAGATCTTGCCATATGTCATCCAAAAGATAACTATATTTGTATTTAAATCTCAGGACTGACCTTAATAATACAAAGTAGTACGCAGTTAAAAATGGTTGAATTGTAGGTTTGTAAGAATGATTTCATAATGGCAAATGAGCTTAAAACTGATCAATTTTTAAAACATAACTTGTTTTTGTCATTTCTAACAAGTTGATGATAGAAAATGGTAATAACCCATAACAAATAAAACTGTGCATATGCACCCTACTAGAGTAAATACATTTACTTACCTTTTTGCCATACTTTGCTTTGCTGCCCTTATTTTCATTTGGTCAAGTCACAACATATGTTTAAGTGAATTATTTTACTACAGGTAATATCAATTTCATCTTTAAGAGGAATATTAATTTGATACAGAAAATAGCACATGTTTGGCCTAAAAGTAGTGGTATAGCACAGGTTTGCCTAAAAGTAATGGTATTTTTTAAATCAGTTTTTTTTTTCTTCTCACCTTCTAAGTATTTACGTAAAAGTTCATATTTATAAAATTTCCTTGCAACTTAATGACACTTAAATTTATTTCTTTTAAATTCTTGTCTATTTATGTGACTCTGATACCTGGATCATCCTGATACTTTATTATTTTAACAGTCAACAGCAGCTGAAGACAACAGACCTTTGGGCACAAGACGTGTGTGACACTGGCAATTTTATAAATAGCTTATTTTTAAAACAAAATCCAACTTTTGTATATGCTGGCTCATCCTCTGGTGTCTTCTCTGGCTGAAGCTCTGTGCTAGTAATTCTGAAAGGGGAAAAAAAAAAATTAGAAATGTGTATTTTGTAACCAGCATAGCTCAATGCAAAGGTTCCTTGATTGGCTGTTTTAAGTTCATGCTAAAGTGCTTTCCGAAGCACGGAAGACTTGCAGTTTCCGTACTCTGAGGGGAATCACAATAAATTTGAGAATTAATATGTTGTCTAAGTAGTAGGAGTTTGGTCTTTAATCTTCTGTCTTTGGAACACGCTGATGGTTTTGAGATATTTGGGCTACATACAGCCTTTTCATCCAGTTACATACACAGTAGTTTCAACAAGATTTCTTAAATGGATAAACAGGTTTTATGCTCTATACTTAGTTTTTCAAGGAATCCATACAGCTTTTAGGAAGGACAGTGCTTGTGTTCCGTTTCTTAATGTGTATAAAATTAACAGAGGATGAAATTAGAGTAACAAAAATAGGATATTGGGGAAAAAATTAGACTTGTCTTATTATTGGCACAATTTTTACATCTCCTTTTGGTCTAGCACTTTGTGGTCAAAGAATGAGTTGCCAGATTGTTTTCAAATTTTCATGTAGCTGCTCTATATCTGAAAACTGCTTTTCACAGTGAATAAAGTCACCAAACGCATAAGCTTTGTCTAGCTGAAAATCAGGTGTCTGTTCCTGTTGATGCTGATGATATTATAGGATACCTTTCAACTGGAAAAAAAATTATTGTGCAGGAAAATTATATGCTGCTGTTACAATGTGTGCCCTAATCTTAAAGAAAATCCATGTAATTTGAGCAGGGAGTATGCAGGAAGCTCTTATTTTTAATATGGTGAGGAAATAAAATGTGCCATTTAACGCATAGTGTTACAAAGATTATCTTTTTATCGGAAGGGGTGGTGTGTGTATAGAAATACAAAGTGTTAAGGTGATCACTTAATCTGTTTGAAAGAGTAGAAAATTTGAAAACAGAGAGCATCAGGCATAGGTGAGAATGACTCTCAGCAACAATAAAAAAAAAGGACATTAATAGAAATTTAATTTAATGAAGCAAAATAACTTCAAGAAGAGATTGTTCCATTGAGCTTGTGTAGAGGAAAGGCATCTGTCTTTCTGGAGAGAAAAAAAAAATCTGTTGTATCTTATCAGATTTATGTACACATCTAAATTCTGCAATCACAAGAAATGCAGAGTGTATTTATGTGAAGTTAAAGATCTGCTGCCGTGATTGTTGGGTTAAAGTTTGTTCCAAAATAAATTGTGTTACTCCTGAAAGCGCTTGCCTGCTGAGGAACTTCTTTTCATGCTGAGTTTAAGTTGAGAATTTGAATCTTTAAAATGAAAACGCTTTGAGCTTTGTATCAGAAATCTCATAATAATGCTTTTCGTAATGAAAATTATGCAGTCTGTGTATTCCTTTTTATAATAGCTTTTGCAGGTTTTTTATTTTTTGTTTGAATAGCAGCATACTTGTTAGAGATGCTTAACAGATCATCATGCTTAGCTAACTCTAGTTGCAGCTAACTTGTAGAAAATGGATTTTGTAATTTGACTATAAACAGAACAAGTTCAGTGCAGCCTGGTTGTAGCTTGAGTGAAGTAAATATAATTGCAAGAGAGAGAAAGATAAGCCACTAAGTTTAATACAAAGGACTGTTGTTTTGACACTCTGGGTAGTTTTATTTTGAGCTGTTCTTTACATCTGATTTACTACTTAGGACTTGAAAATATGCTCCCTTGTATTTTATTAAAGTTGGGGCTCAGAAAATTGATTAGCTTATGTAGTATATAATGAACCTCAGTGTTACAGAAGTCACTAGTTCAAACAGCTTTATTAGCCAGATCATGATCACGCTGATGTTTCTGCTGCTCTTTAAGCTATGAGAGCTTTTGTTCGATTCATCCACCTGATTTTTTGTGGTGGTGGTTTTTTGGGTGTTTTTTTTACACCAGAAGACGTCATTACGATGATCAGTAGTAAGTCTGAAGAACAAGTATTTACCCAGGCAACGATCGTGTTGCAGTAACGGGAACTTTAATCAATCTGAATGGTATCACAAATTTGTGTCAAGATGGTACTTAAAAGCCAAACGTTTTGGAGACACGTGATGCTGCCACATAACGGTGATGCACACTGCCGCGTCTGAGCCGAAGCTCCGGCTTGCTCAGTCAGAACTGTGTGACGATGTAATGCTGGTGGCAGTTGGTCCTTAGGCCTTACATGCTCTTGTTAGGGTAGCTGGCCAATGGGAGCGTGTGTTCTATGTAATTAGGCAGCTGGCTAATCAAATGAAATGCAGTGATTAACCAATTAGTCCTCTGATTGGTCAGCAACCAGCTGGAAGGTGCACTCCGGACACACCCTGTACAAGAGCAGGCTGAGAAAGGTATCCTGACTTGCAGAAGGGATGGGGGCCGGAGAGGTCATGGATGTAGGTGAAGAGAAAAAGGATGTAGTAAGGTATCGTAGCAGAAAAAGGACATGTGACAGTATTGGTATGTAGCCTGCAGTACTCCTTTGTTAGAGGTGGGAGTCTACCGTATCTCAGTTTGTATGGAGCGATGTCTCACTTTTTATTACTTTGTAATGTGTAATTTTTTATATTGTTTTTTTAAAGATGTAGGTGAATTTTAACAAGTGGATGGTGTGAACATCCCTGTAGGAGAAAGTTATTTTTAACTGTTACATTGTATATGAGAAAACTCATAGCATCACAAAATAAGCCAGCAAGTAAGCAATATATTGCTTATCCAGGTAGTTCAGCCAGTTGTGAAAGTAATGTTAGTATGGAAAATGATTTCTAAATTTAATCTGTTTACTTACTGGGTTATTGTCCATAGCTTATTTGTTATGATGAGCAGCTTCTGATAACTTCATCCTCTGTAGTTTTAAGGTACATACATAAGAACAGAATGGGCATCAGGCAATTGGAATGTGAGATTCAGCTAATGCGTGCTTGGCCTTTAATGTAATTTATGCTCTGCAAAGGAATCTGATGCCTCTCTTGAACATTTTGTGCACAGGTTATGTAAGTTATTAATCATCACAATATACTAAAAATAGAATCTACACTGTCTTTGGTAGACTTTTTGCGAAGGGTGTTCCATGCTTACAAATATTCACTGTGTCCTGAGGCAGTATAAAATTAAAATTCTGATTAAAAATAAAATCTTAAGTACTAGTTTATTAAATTCCATAAAGATGTTTGTTTACTTAATATTTGCAAGTGTTCTTTCAGCACTTTGGCAGACACACTTAAGTACTTTTACATTGTGCAGTGTGCTTTTTATCTCATTTCTAAAGTGAGATGTCTGAAATAAAAATCATGTAGCGGAAGATATGAATTAAAGCACAAATAAGGAAGCTACAAAGACAGGCATAATGTTTTCACATAAGTAAATGTTCTCATTATTCTGACGTTTGAGCAGCCACTGTCAAGAGTACCTTGAGTTGTTCAATATTTTCAAATCAGACTATTTATTTAAGTGACTGCTTCTGAAATTTTAAGCACTGGGTCAATTATTTAAAGAACCTATAATCCCAGAACATGAGTTTGAAGGGGTAATAAATGTTAAAGGTGGAATCAATCATCTTGCAATAACTGTGTTTATATAAGGTTCTCTTATTGCTATTAAATGAAATTGACCACATTTGTGTTGAATCTGAAATAGTTACTAGATTTTTAAAATATTGTAGTATGATGTAGTAACCTGTGTTACTTACTGTTTTGGGGATTTGTTTTGGTTGGGGTTTTTTTAGGTTTAAATAAATTATCTGTGTGTAATTTTGCCTTATGTTTAAAATGCATAATATAATTATTATGGAAATTTGTTAAAGCAACACATTCCTTCTTTCCTCCATCCTTAAACACTTTAGAGTCAGAAAATCACAATCTGAATGACATAACTGTCCCACCCTCCTCCTTTTCCTTGCCTCAGTGCATCATGAATGCTTTCTCATCTCCCATTGAGCCCAAATGCTCAGCAGACACGAGCTCATTTGAACTGATTTAATGCAGAAGCGAATTCTTATACCTGAAGGGCTGTCTTGTATGACACTTTGTAGGTAGCTTGTATTAGTACAATAAGAAAGTTCAGCTTTTTTGTTGTAGTCTGCCAGTCATTTGGATAACCTCTGTCATTTAATTTAATTGTTAAAAGTAACGCTTTAAGGCTGAAAAGTCAATAATCAGATATTTCTAAAAGTTGACCCTTCATTGTTATTCCCAACAAATTAACAATAATGAAAAAATTCACAGTCTATGTTGCTTGGATTTATGACCTAAGAATGTCCATGGTCAAAGAAAGTAAAGATGAACAAGTTTTCTGAGCAATATTTTAGCTAACATTTTTCTTTTCTTGACATAACATTAAATAGTAACTAATTAGGTGTTTGAGGAGAGGCTGAACAAGAGTTCCTCTTTTAAGAGGTACTTACATTCTGTCAGAGCATGCCAGCAATCCAGTGTTAGTTTCTACTGCTACAGAAGAGCAATGCAAAGTATGGGCTTGGTGGGATTCCCTCAGTATAACTAAGGCTTCTGTAAATGTTGCCGTTGAAACTCAAGTGATGAAAACCTTGGATTATTCCTCTACAGTTGCTGATCTGTCCTAGGTGATGACTTTACCTTTTCATCTCCGTCTCTTGACTATTCCTTCCTAAAATGGGGAAGTTCTGTAAAGGCTAAGACCGTCTACATAGAGTGCTTATTAAATATCAATGGCAAAAAGCTCAGTAACAAAGTCTGTTAAGTGAGCAGAGTATTCTATTGTCGCATGACTTCCTTGAGTCACCTGGAAAGTATGCCCTTTTAGTAGTTACAAGGACATACAGTCAAAGTTGTTTCCTTCCTGCAAATCGAGAAATTTGCCAACTGCAACCAGCCTTGAGTTAGAAGTTAAACCCCAAACTACTGATCAATCCAGATATGAATGCATACTTTAAGCTATCAGTGTAAATCCAATCCAAACTAGATGCAAAGTTTATGTGATTCTATGCATTATGTCTGGAATTGTTTTGTCACTATGGGTATGAAATTTTGAAATAACTGAATGCCAATGTGGTTTTTCGATTTTTTTTTTTTATTTTTTTTTTTAATACTGGTGTGATATCCATATATGCATGAAATGGAGTCTTTGTGCCATAGTCATAGCATACTTCATGGCTTCCGATTTTAAGTGTTGAAACTTCTCAAGATGCTTTAGACTTATTAGGCATTGCCTAAGATAGGAAAGCATTGTCTGTACAACAGGCTGTGGTGCTTCTGTTTTTATTTGGATATTGTGTAACATGTTTACTAATGTATCTCTCAAGGTGCCTTATCAAAGGTAGGTGGTTTCTTCATGGGTTCTGCACCCAACTGTTTTCTAAAGTGCTAAATTCTGTTAATATTTAGCTTTTCATGTCCATTTTTAAAGTTATAATTCAACTGGAGCTTAACCTGTTATTTTGAGATCATGAACGGCTTCAAATACTGTAGAGATTCTATATTGCTCCCAGAGGTAGGGACAGCTGAAAGAAATATTTTCAGGAAAACAAAAAGCCAAAACTACCTGCAACTTTTGAAGTGTTATGCAAGTGTTACAGTTATGACTGCTAACAAATAATTTTTTTTAAAAAGTCCTCTATTCTTCAAGGCCTGCTTTCCACAGTGACTTCTGCAGCTGAAGTGCTTTAGGGACTTTGATTATTTTGCATTATGCTTAAATCTGACCTCTTAAAGGTCTCTCTCTATTTTTAGGTATTCCATATGAATCTGAAAATTAATGGTATATTTTGGTTTGGGCGTGGGGGGGACAACACAAAAAACTGTGCTTTGTGCTCAGCAGTTCTTAGGAAGTTGTGGGGTGTCAAAGTACTTGACTTTCTTAGCCTGCAGAAAGGTATTCATCTTGCAAGTCACGGTGCCAGCTGAAGACTACTGCCCCTTACTGCCTGTCCCTGCCCTTCTGCCAGATGCTACTCAGCCAGGAAATAGCATCCTGTGGGTTTTCCTTCATCCACTACCGTACATGTCAGCTGGAAAAGTTCAGGCCCATTTTTTCAGTAGTTTAAGCAGCCTGGTTGTTTGTGGGTTTTTTTTTTACAATACAATACAGGATTCTGGGGTTTGCTTTCACATGAAAGTAGCATTTGCCTAAACTAGTTTCCTAACCATTTGTGTAACTGGCATTACTGTATGACTTGGGCCACATTAACTTATGCCTAAACAACGGAGCATTGTTTAATGTGACACTTAACAGTGTAAATTGTGAGCACAGGGGCTGGAAATTTAGAAGGCGCTTTTAGGATTCCCTTTATATTTTTATTTTTACCTTTATACTCCTATAAATTTTTAAATGTTTCATTTCTTTGCTAGTTTTTGGTGGTTTTTTTTATTGCTTTATCTTCTGCTGTCTAGCGTAGTTTCCAAAAGGCTTTTTAAAGTAGCTTTTAAGGCTCTTGGGTGGCTCTTTGTAGGAAAATAAGGAGCCATGGAAGCAGAAGAAAATGAAAGAGAAGCTGTTTCTAAAGATGTACTTTTTGGTAACCATGGGTTCTGTTTTCTCTCCTCATTTTCATACCTTCATTAGCCAAATTAATTTTTGCTTCTATTTATACAACAACAGTTGATTTTCTTTTTTATCACTAGAAACTGAAACTTTACATTTCATTTCAGCATTAAGTTTGTTCAAGAGCCAAAAAGGATGAGAAGTGTGAATATTTAATGTGAAAGTCATGTGAAGTAATTACTGTTTTGTTGGACTCTTCTCAGTCTAAAGGGGTTAGATCTTTCTAGAGACTGGGGAATAGGGGGTGAAAGCACTAAGAGTTCATTACTTAGTTCTCTGTACGATGGACTACTTATTGCTGCTGCAGAAATGTAGTCCATTTCCCTTGCCAATGCAATAGGTTATCTTTCTCATCTTGAGAAAGTTTTCAAACAAGAATCTGCAATTACTTGTTTTTGCAGGGGGAGCTGGAGTGCTTTAAAGTAGCAGATTCATGGAGTGTTACCTTGAACAAAGTGGAGACCTACTGTCAGTAGTTAAGACCAATAAGAGTGTGAGGTCAAAATAGTAGTATCATGATACTACAGTACCATGATAAAAGCAATTGCATGAGGAAAGGATTCCGGTCATACCTGATACAATCTTTAGACTTCAATAATTTACTGCAGAGAATAAAGTATTTTTCATTAGAAATTACTTCTTAGTGTAAGACCAGCTCTGCAATCACAGGACTTTTACAAGTAGCATCAAATTGAAAGCGACTACTTCTGTGGAAGTTGAAATTTACTTCTATAAAAGTATAGTCAGAATTACAGTGGCAATCCTGCTGCTACTGTACTTAAATATATAAAACAAGTATGCAAAAGATGGGGCATTTGGCAGCAGACACTAAGTATAGAGGAGGAAAAGTGGATCTCTTTTTGGATTTTTCAGATGGCTCTCAGCTCAGATTCATGACCAACTTGACAAAAGATTAAGATTTTCCAGTGAATAATAGAACCATTCGAAACCCTGGTCAGAAATTAAGGTTATCAACCTATGTAATTTAACTGTGAAAGAAGATGTTGTGATGAAATTCTTGGCTTAATCACAGAGAAGGTTGAGGAAGTTTAAAGTATGTTTAAGGAAGATAACTTTAAAAAATCCAAGATGCAAATTAATGAGTTTATGACAGTGTAATTTATTCTATGATTATTTTTTTTAATTGCACTTTAGAGGACACCAGTAATTTTCAAGAATTTGCAGCATTGGATTGATAGTGTTGTACTCTGTATTTTAATGTTCAGCTATGAGTGAGTGCCAGTTATGTGGTCTGCATGTACATTAAGTGTGTTCACTTAATCCTAACTTTTTTTTTATTCTGGCTGTTTTTAAAAGAAAGCAGGTCAGGTTGTCTGTGGGTGTTTTCTTTTAAAATTATTCTTTGGGTGATGAATAACTAAAATGTTACGGGAAGATTCCTTTTTCCTCCTATGTGCTGTCTTGATGATGCTTTGCTGCAAATACCTTGAGTCACAGCAAATATTTCCTTGTAGTAACAGTCATAGCAGTAATAATATTATCCGAAGTATTTCTATTCTGATGGTTCTTATTTGTGTCGAGTGAAGTTGGAGGTCTGCTGTGCAGGATGTTTTGTATAGCAGTGGTTATCTCTGGCCTGACAGTATGGAGAAGATTAATAATGTGTGTAAAGCATGCAAGCAGTTGAATATTGTGCTGGAAGCTCAGACTGATACTTGCATAAAAATTTCTGATTATGACAGACTGTAAGGAGAAAAAAGGGATAAGAATGGACACAGTTTTCACCAGCTAGTTGATCACTGGGTGATGTTAGAAAAAGTCATAGAATGGATATGGTATAAGAGATTAGAAGGAAAATGAAATTGTCGTCTTTTATTTTTCCTCAAGTGAGGAACATTTCCTATGAATAAGAATCATCCTGGAGATGGACAGTGGAGGCTGGAATCAGTGTCAAAGCAGATAATAAGATCAGGTAGGAAAAGGCTAAAGTTGTTAAAAAGCTTAAAGATTGTTTGTGTTTGGGGAAAAAAGGAAGAAGAGATGGATTGAAGTAATGAATCAAGAAGATAAATTCCTTGCTCTTTTGTCCAGCTGTCTTCGGGTAGATGTCCTTTGGGGGAGTTTAAATCTCTATATGAAAAGATGGAATGTCACAAGGAACTCTTCACTTTCTGTTTCTCCTCTTTGCAAGTGGAAAAAGCAGGCTACTTCCATGTTCTCTGCTAACTTCTGCCAATTGAGTGAACATGTTGAAAAGATTGATTGTGGGCTAGGAAGGCAAGTTTAAGACCTGGAATCATTCTTTTCAGGAAGTGAAGAAGTTTCACATTTCAGAGGGAGTGCTTTGCAAAATCACTGAAATAAGAAAAGCACCTTCAAAGTAATTTTGCTTTGTGCTGTTTTAACATAAGACCACACCTCTTTTCGTCTTTCTTTTTCTCACAGCCCCCCCCCCCCCACCCCACCCTTCCAAATACTTGACATGTGAAGCTTTTCAATACTGAATTGTGCTAGTTACTTAACAGGGGATAGCTTACAAAAATGTAAACAAGAGTGGAACCTGATCTAGTGAATGTACTGACTTCTTTACGTGGGTATCCTAATGAAATGCATGTATTACATTCCTGATATTTTTGCAGATGAAATATGAGTCCCATATTTAGCCCACTGAACATACATCTTGCCTGTTACAGTCTTTGTGTACAAGAAAGGATATGATCACATCACTTCAATTTAGAAAGCCTGTAGGGGAGGAAATGTGAAGCAGATATTTAAAAACAATAATAAACTTTTATTTGCTTTGGTCTCCGTTTTTCATCATGCTAGTATAGTGCAGAGAAACAATGAAATGTTCTTGATGTAACCTTCTAGTAAGCATTAGGTGGCAGTAGTGTGTTGTACTTGGCAGCTGCTTTGTCGTTTGTTTTTTTTATCTTCTGCAATCTTTAGTACAGTAATAAATGGAGAAAAAAATTTATTTCTTATAGTTTTTATAAAATGTGAATTTATGGTTGTTCTGACTGTATGCGACTAAGGGCAGCTGTTGTTGGACTCTTGCATACGTAGGTGGGATTAGCATACTGTAGTTTCTGCACAATATTCATGACTTATTTTCTGATATGCAGTATCTAACAGTGATTAACTGCAAATTCTGATGATAAATATGCTGTTAATGGCTAAGTGAGTTTAGTTTTGCAGTCTTTTTCACAAGCTGTTACCATTTCTAAATTTAATATAGCTTGTTAGATGAAGTATGGTTTTTTGCTTGTGTTTACTCTTCTTTTTTTTTTTTCTTAGATAAAAAACAAACTTAATCTCAAGAGAATGTTGGTAGGAACATAATTAACCTTTCAGCATAGTGGCGTTATTGTCACTCCAGACCTTAGACAAGTGTGGTTACCTTGGGACCCTTTTGGAGGTTTTTCCCTTCATCCTTGTTTCTCACAGGTAAAGGATCTCAAGGAGTTTGGAAGTGGTGTTGCATTGTATTAATTGGGCAGGTTGATCAATTAATAGAAGAGCAGCAAGAAAGTGTTGACAGAACATGCTATCTAATTAGTACTTGATGAACCATGTAGGCCACAGAGCCCAGAGTGTAATGTTGCTTCAGGGTGGCTCCTATATAGGATCTTAATATGCAAAATAGGCATGTAGAAAAGCTAAAAAAGAATATTTCAGCATAGTTCCGGTGAAAGAAGTCTTCATTGCTGAAAAACTTCACTTTCCACTGCAAACTTGCGGAAAGCTATGGACGCTTAATACTTCATAGAAGGAGCACGTATCAAAGTATCAAGCCTGTGTTTTGTACAAGTCTTGCTCTTAAAAATCATGTAGCCTTTTGTTTATTTAGGTCTTTTTTTTTATGTAAGAGGTGATCTACAAATTACAGAAATAGATGAAATAGGCTTTTAAAAATAAAACTATGTAGTTTTTCTTCCTGCTTTTTGGAGTAGTAAGACAGAAATACTACGGCAGTAAGATTTCCTATGGCTCATGTGATAAAATGGCAAGCAAAAATCATTCTAAGTTAAGAGCAGGTAGCATCAGAACGCTTTAAGGTTCCACCCTAACTGGTTTTTTATTACGTATTAGTTTGTAATAGTTTTTCAGTTGAAAATCAAGTAATTTTGAATTGTAAATCACTTTTTGTCTGGCAAGGTAGTACTGCCAGAATTATTTAGTTACTGGTAATTAGGTTTTTTCCATTGATTTGTATAAATATATTGGTGATTAATTCATACTGTTCATTCAGAAATTCTCCCTCCTCCCATGAGAGGAGAAAAGTGTAATGTTTACAACAAACATTTTTTTCAGAATGAATTCATTTTCTTTTGCAATTTAAGCTTCCTTGTTTTACTGAAATAAACCACTTCCTGTTTTAGAATACTTTTAGTGAATAAATCACTTAATTTTTTGTAAAATACTTAAGTGTTTTTTTCATCCTGCCCTAATTTAATGAGTTCAGCTGGTGAAGTTGGAAAATGGCTTCTTTCTGTGACCTTTCAGTGAGTGCCACAGGGTGGGGGCCAAGTGCATGTTTGTCACCTTTTTTCTTGACCAGCACAGGTGGCTAAACCGTGCTTTTCTTAAATTCAGTTATCCAAAAATTCAAATTCCAGTTTAATAAAAGATTTTATAATTTAGTCCGTGTTCTGATTTAAATCCTTCACAGAATGGATTCTGCGAGAAAGAGTTCAGCCCTAAAGCCTAACAGCTAGTCTGCATAGATTCTAATCTGTATATCATGCCCATAACCAGAGTAAATGATCATTTGGAGTCTTGTGTGCTTGATTGCTCAAATATAGCTGTCGTGTACATGGTGTAGGTAATACCAAATACGTGTGTTAATTCTGTTACATGCTGATAGGGATTTGTGGCTTAAAGTATTCAGTGTGACAATGTATGTAAAATTAGCAAAAATGTTAACTTTAAATGTAATTATATAGCTCCTGGAGTGTTGTAATTGCATTATATGGTTGCTTTTTTGTGCTGTGTCCAGCAGGGAGACTGTTCAGCTTTATATTTTGGTGCTCTATCAACTGATCTGGAACTTTCAATACATGCTGCATAATTTGATATAAAATATTGCTACAAGCCTTATAATGACATAATACAGAACTGGAAATGTGCAATTTTGCTGGGGTGTGGGGTGGTGAGGGGAACTCACTCTCCTATACCGTGTTAAGCTTAGCTATAGTTATTTCAGATACACAAGTTTAATATCTTGGATAGTTCCAAACATAAATTTATTGAGCCCTGAGACCAATAGAAGCAGAATGTCTAGTTTTGTGATAATGATCATGATGTCTGGGGCCTTGACCAGCCATACTTTAAATTGCCTAAGGACAGAGATTTCAGAAAGGGTACCCTTGGTCAAAAACCTGAAGTTAGGATGAACTTTGCAATGGAGGCAAGGTTTTTCCACTAGCTGTCACACTCATCTCTCATGTTCACAGTCTGCAGTAAGAGACTTTCAGATAGGCACTTCTGGATAAAAGCAACAAAACTCTTCTATTTCCAAATGTAATTTTAGAAAGAGGAGGGATGCTGCACTGAGCTTAGTTGTCCAAAGCTATGCAAATATGAAGACTGAACACTGGCTTTTTATGGAGAAAAAGAGAAAAAAAGTGAGTACAAATACAGAACATCAGCCTACCATATTACTTTGTTTCTTGAAATGATTTAGAAGAGTTGTTGATTTCTTAAATATTTATAGATGTGGCTTAAACATTGTGGTCATGTGGCCAGAGTAAGGAATCTTGTTTTAAGAATTGTAATTTCTTTCTAATAAAAATGTGTCGACGTGGTCTGTAGATAACTAGAGAAATGGATGCAATTATATGACCCAGTCCAGCCCTTGTTTAGCAGTTAATTTCTCCAGATTTCTATGAGCATTTGGTCAGATCTAAACAGATTTGGTTGTTGGTTTAAATCTAGCCAAGGCTGGTGGTGTCTTAATTGCTACCACAGAGCAACCATTTGGCCTGTGCGAGATGAATGTTGTCAAGGTACCTTCTGCAAGGCAGACATTCATCCGCTGGGAATGTATCAAGAAAGTTTTCATTAATTGGTCCCTTTGTTGGCATTTGTGGCAGAGCAGCCAAAAACTGAGTATGAACAGACACTCTATGTCAGGGGGTGAGATTTATTGGCAAGTCCCAGTAAAAACTGGTATTTACTACATATATTGTAAGCAGGGGCAAAGGACTTTTCCTCCTAAGAACAGCCTGGCGTTAAATTTATTCCGATTTCTTTTTTTTTTTTTAAAGGCAGGGAAATGTAACAAGAATTCAGACTACAATCGGAAATTAAATAGGAAATAGCTAGTTAATATTTTTCTTCTTAATGTTGACTGTCTTGCAGCTTCTTTTTAATGTGATGTGAAGTGTTATGATGAGCTCTGTAGTCTACAGACAAATTTGCATGGACCTATGAATACTTGTGTCAGATGAGAACACTTGACAGTTTTCGTCCTGACCTCGTTAGCTTAACCTGTAGATAATGTACATTATCAACTCTAATTGTTAAATATTGTATAAAGCATAAGAAATGTTTTTAAACACAGTTTCCAATTGTGATATTTTTATGTTCATGTTAACTGCTGCATTTTGTTCTTGTTGATTTGTTAAAAGGATGCGCTTCATTATATTGCAAGGGACATACTGGTAATGATTTGTGCATTTTGTCTTAGTGCAACACGCTTGTTTGTTGCCAAACTTTGTATAGACCAAGACTGTGTTAGGCATGCTGTTGTGCTTGCTTACGCCCGTTTTGTCTTTACAAGAATTTTAACTTATTTTATATTATAATGTGGAATAAATAAAATAATAGTTTAGGCTTATTAACCAAATAAACTGTCATATATTGATTCTGAAAGAGAATTCTGATTCTGAAATTTGTATATATTGCCTCTTCAATATTGAGCTTTTGATATACAAGAATAAATAGATTGAACCCCCCAAATTCTGATAATGTGATTTTTAAATGTGCTTGGTATTAATCTTTGCTATTCCAGTAAGGAGTCAGTTTCTCATTCTGTTGGATTCCCAGCCATGAGTCTGGCAATGTTATTTCAAAATAATGGCTTGGGTTTCTCTCTTATCCAGCTGCTTCCAATGTTCCCTCCCCTCTCATTCTTTTTCTCTTCTGAACAGCATAGTATCTAACTCTTGTGTCCACGTGCTGTCATTCATCTAACTCTCCTATCAGCAGAAATGGGTGTCATTGATGTGTACTGCTGTTATCTCATACTATCCAATGCTTATCCATGGTGACTTTCACTTTTGC
The DNA here is from genome assembly GCF_900496995.4 of Aquila chrysaetos chrysaetos. Classification (NCBI taxonomy): domain Eukaryota; kingdom Metazoa; phylum Chordata; class Aves; order Accipitriformes; family Accipitridae; genus Aquila; species Aquila chrysaetos. The sequence goes on along the minus strand of NC_044019.1, from coordinate 22,012,728 downwards.
AATGTTAATCCAACCAACCCTTTGCATACCAGTTTTGTGACTTTTACCTCTTCTATTTGTGATTTTAATTCAATTCTGTCATTCATCAAAAATGGTAGCTTCACCAGATACAGAGCAGTGCTCTATTTGTAAAGTTTGTGTTGAAATTCCCTGACCGTTACCGAGTGTCTTTCACTACTGCTAATTTTTTAATATGAATACAGATCTTTTTTCAAATTCCAGGAGGTACTGCATTTATAGTGTAGGTCATGATCACTGTGGCTTCCTGTTACTTTTACTGTGACAAAAAAAAAAAAAAAAAAAAAAAAAAGATAACTCATACTTGGCTGGAAATCTTATTTCTAGCTGCATTACATGAAACAGATACTGCCAGGCTATAAAACTATCATAGCTACTACTACATGATTGACATGGAGGAAGGGAGAAGGATGCCATGAGATACTAAGCTAATTTTATGTGTTAATAGTCTATCACTGACTCTTACTTACTCTTAGATTTAGTCATTAGATGTAGTTCCTACAAAAGCACGAGTACTTGAATGCATGTAAGTAATTCCCTGTTAAAATCTTACTACCTGATTTACTCAAAAATTTAGGGCATATCTCTAGCTTTAAATATATCCCTTATTCAAATATAGGCGCACATCCCCTATTGAAATAAAGCAGGAATTCAAGACTTGTCTAAACTTGTCAATTTAATTTAGCAAGGTGATTTCATGAGACTGTAGATAATTTCAGAGTTAAAAATCTTTAATAAATCTGATAGTTTAGAAATGTACTATGCTGTAACTGTTGGTAGTACTGACTGCTTAGTGGTTACTTTATGACTCATGACAGTAAGTCCAGAGTAGTCTAACTTTTTTAATTTTTCAGCTCTAATGGTTTCATCATTGTTCTATGTCTGTCTTTACTTTTGAATTTTAGAACCTTAATAATGGTTTCCCTTACGAAAAAAAAAAATCTAAAAGGGGTATAATAAAAATTTAAAAGTCCGAAAATATTTTTCCGAAATTGTCTCGGGAGAGAAGGTCAAGATTTATCACAGCCACATCTGGTTCATCATTTTTATATGATTTTTTATTTGCTGCTGAAGGTTTCTGCAAATGTTTGACGGCTTTGCATGAAATATTGGAAAGTAGGAAAGACAAAGCCATAGAAAGTGGAGAGTACTCCTTGTTTCAACCCTGGAAAAAATTTAGAGCTGATCTACTTCATTTCCCTCAGTAAGAAAAAAATAGAAAGTTTACCTTTTAAATAGGCTTACTTAAAAGCTGTGTAATTTTAGGGGGGAGAAATTCCTTACACTTATCTGTGAAATACATAGTAGTAAATGAAAGCACTTTTTCATAACTTAAATACAAATTTGGAAGAAGTAGTAGTTTTCATAGAAAATAAAGCCTCCTGTTTTGATGTATGGAATCGGGGATGTGGTACATCTTTGGTTTTTAAAGTGAATACCCCTTAGACGCAAGGCAAAATAACCATTGTAATGTATTAAGTAATAAATGAGAAGGAATAGTACTTTTTTAACCTTTTCTAAATAATCAGGCTTTTCAATTTGTCATGTGGAAAAGCAGTTATGAGTAAATCTGCCTATATTAAGTGGTTTAGTTACCGTGTATTCCACAGTTTAGCAAGAGATTACAAATCTAGTGTAAAACCTGTGCCTCTATGCTTCATCCCGCCCCTCCCAATGAGTTGTATTAAGTTGATTCTCACTGGGTGCTGTAAATGTCTTTTTCAAAAGAAATTCATGAGCACTGATAAGAAACGTACATAAATTGATTTAACTAGAGGTTTTCAGCTTGCTAATTTGGATTTGATTAAAATCAGTCAACCCTATCACATTTATTGCATAAAGTTAAGCAACTCGTACAAGTGTTAGGAGGATAGGGACCTTAGTGTGTGATCCCTGTGTTGATTTGCTCGACCAACACTCAACCAGCTATCGTAGTTTCTCATCTTGTGGTATGAGAGTTCTTAAGGTCTGTTGGTATGGTTATTGAGTTGTAATACCATTACAGTTATTGATGAAATGGTCTTTATTAACTTCCAGAGATTAGAAGTCCGGGGATTAATTTTGCAATTCTTAAAGTGCAGAAGAGACCAAACTTCATGGAGTATGAAGTAGGCAGAAATAAATAATGTAGCAATTGAATGTGCTGTAGTGTGTTCCAAATTCTTCTACAAACCCTGTGGGTGAAAACCGTATGTGTGGTACGCTGTATAAATAAAAATATCACTGTATAAATAAAATATATGATGGAACTCAAGTAATTTTTGGAGACACTACGCTTTTAATAATTTGGTGAATGCAATAACATTAACACCTTTTTTCTGAGACAGAAAAAGTTTGCTCACTTGCTTGTTCTTTATTCTGTAGTAGATATTAAAGGTAATAGATTAGCATAACAAAATACAATTAATTTACCTAAACTAAGGTGTTCCATGAAAAATTTCTGGTTTTTTGGATACTTATATAACTGTGAATGGAACCTGTATCTGTGTTTCAGAGTGTGTTTGCCCAGTGATATGCTGTTCCCCACTGTACCCAAACTGATGAAAAGTAGACTCTGATGTATATTAAAAATAAGACCGTTCAATACAATTGTTTCAGAAAGGTATAGTAATGATGGTGTAATTTAAAGGGGCATGAGGTTAAGTTTGTATTAGCCTGCTTTTGTTTCCCTGCAGCACTAAAAATTTCACCAAGTCTCCAACAGGTAATGTTTTAAAGTGTGGTTTTTTTCATTTGAGCTTTAGACTTCAAGGTTCGTGCTTTTTCAGATTTTTCTTAGTGATTGTAAAAACTAAAACAAACAAAAACCCTTAAAAAAAATTTAAATTAATGCTTACACCAAGAGCCAGAGTCCTCAAGAAATACTATGACAATGTGATGTTTAAGATAAACGTCAGGGAGCGAGCAGTATCGCTCGCGTGCGAGGTATTTTTTATAGTTAACAGATGAACTAATATATTTCCATTATCAATCAGTTTATTTTTTAACATTCACAGTAACCACAAAGCATCATATGCTGTAAAGTGGTATAAGTTCCAGACAGTCTTTACTAATAGAAAGTTAGCAAATTACTTCTAGTAGAGGTATAAAAAAGGAAAACTAGATTGGGCATACATGTCTAACCTTCTTCCTTTTCCCCTCCTTCTGTCAGAGTCAGGAAAATATCCTTTATTGTTTTTATAAAGTCCTATTTAGTAGTAACATGTTAGTAAAAATTATTACTATGTTCAAAAATCAAGATGAGTGCTCAGCGAAAAAGCTGGTTTTATGGCAGTATTGCTTCTTAAAAATGTTACATGTATGCAGCCAGAAAGATTTAAATATATCCTAAGTGCGGTAATATAGCTGAAAATAGTGCTCAGGTGGCAGGTATGAATGACATGCACAGATTTTGAGAAGTGATATTGCAGGAGATATTGGGGGCTCTAACATTTTAAGAACTTATAACTGGATGCATAGAGGGAGAGAGGAACAATAGTTCAGCTTGAGTAGAAGGAGATAGGTCGAGTAGAAAACAGGCTTGTCTGTTTTCATTACGGAGCTTGTACACGGTTTCAGCTGAGATTAACCCCGAAATAAGGCTGAATGGGAAAAGAGGAGGAGATCAGAAACATACCTCATATTTCACCTCCCTGAGAACAAAACCAAACCCCTGGCTCTGTTGAGGCAGCTCGTCTGAAGGGTATGCTGGAGAGGGAGGAGAACCAGAAGCAAGAATATGGTAACCAAGAATAAGGGAAGATACCAAAAAAGAGTGTGGTTGATTAATGTCTGAAGTATTGATGGAGGACATTAGAGTACTCTTTCTAAACTTCAGCTATTAGTAGGTTGGTTGAAACTTTGGGAAGGCGTCCTCTGTGGTTGGTATCTGAGCTGGCTGAACAGGGTCTAAATCAGCTGGAGAGAGGACACCTCATTTGCCATCTCAGAGATGGAAAAGGGTATGGGCAGTTGAATCAACAGTGGATTTTTGCTACAGACAAGCATTCTTGGATTTTGATCAGCAAGCTGGAGAGTAGGAAAAGGGAGTCAATGAGAACAGGTACATAATGAAATCAGATGAGATGGGGTCACTGGGGGGAAAAAAAAAAAAGAGGATTAGAGTAAAAGAGCAGAAGTTTGAGGATTTTTCTTCGTGTAGACATAGACTACTACAGGCATCGGAATAGAGGAACAAGCCCAACAGAGGAAGGAGCAAATAGTTTCAGAAAGCATGGAAACCAAAATGGAAAGAGTTTGTTTGGGTTTTGGTTTTTTTTTTTAAATTAAAAGATCCTCTACAATGTAGTTGTTGTTAGCTACATGAAATTGTAGTCTTTTGAATATAAAAATTGCATATGCTTACAAATATTAAATTTTCCAAATCTATAGGAAAGAGGTTAAAAGCTAAATGATAAATCTGAAGAATAATGCATTTTCTGCATTATTTAAGAAATGAACAGAATAGCCTTTTCTGCATTGATTATTATTTTTCCAAAGTACTTTTGTGATGTTTGTGGCTTACTGTTTTTCACTGACTACTTCTAGTATAGTCCAAAATTATTTTTCAGTTTGGCAAAGTTTTGGTGTAGTCAAGGAAAAGTGTGACCAATTTTGTGGGGGTGTTTTCTCAGCATTCTTGGCAGGAGAGGAGCCTGTGTTCTTAGTGGTGTTTTGGGCAATTGGTCAGTAATGTTTTCATGTATCTGTCAGAAACTGATCTGAGAAGGTGTAGTCTTGTGGCCAATCCAAACAGATAACAATATGAGCAACAGTTTTCCGGCAGTGCTATTCAAATCTAGTTAAGTTTCAGTGATACGAAGTCTGTTATAATATTCCTTGGATAGGCTTACAGTATCATCCAAGTTGAGTGAAATACACAGCAGTCATATAACTCTCTTTTTAGGTATTGTAATTAACCCTACAATATTTAGGGTGGGTCCAAATTTTAAATATAGCATCTGAAATATTTTAAAATAATGAAGTATCATTCTTCAGATAAAATATTGCTTTGAGGAGTAACTGCTGGATGCATACCTCAACATAATTGTTAAAATAAATAACATTGCTAAAAGGAAACCATATAAGTCTTTAATGTGATCTGACTATTTTGCCTTGTATGCTTATTAAGCATTGATTTTTCTTAAAATGACCTTTCACAAATGTGGTATACAATCAACCACCAATGTTAAAAAAGCTATTAAAATTAAAATACAGCTGGAAAAGCTAAGGTTTCAGAAAAATGGACTTGAAAACAAATAATACATTTAAATAGCTTTTACAGTACAACATGACGCATGCTGACAGAACACCGAATTTAGTGCCTACCAAATAAAGGTATAATTACTCATTATCTAATTAGCTATTTAGAATACAATGACTAAATGCAACAACCAAAAATTTTTTATTTGTTTGCACCTTAGAATTTTGTCATCTTCAGTTGTGGAGATGAAGGGATCGCTAAGAGATAAACTTTTACGGGTCGCAACTGCGCTTCAGCCATAACTTCAGCAAGTTGCAAGCTAGTCCTCAGTCTGAATGCAGAGGTGACTTCATGTGCTTACTCATACGATGGAACATTTGTGTACAGACTTCATACTTGGGGCTGCAGGTACATTCCTCTGTATATGGAAAAATACTTGTGAAAAAACTTAAGGTCAAAGCTTAGTATTTTCCTCTTAAGTACATTCTCTTGTCATACAGGGGATTTATCCAGGTAATACCCATCAGCGCCAACGACAGATACATACATCAGGGAGCAAACAGACTCCAGTAGAAGTGGTCCTTTTAAATTTTGGATTTTATAAAGCACACGTGATATTATTATTCTTTTCATTCCATTCCAAAATTAATTATAAACTAAAACAAAGGGATTCAGTTAATCAGAAATCTGCTCAAATACTTGTAGAACAGGTGTTCTAAGTCTTAAAATCTGCTGTACATTTCAGTGCCCCAACTGATGTTAGTATAAAGGGCAGAAGTTAATGCTCCAGAATAAGGGATATCTTGATTTATAACACAGTTAACAGCTGATAGGTCTGATGATATTGCAACTGTCCTGTTGGTCCATCACTTACACTGAGCAATTTAAAATATCAAAAAGAGATATTACTGGAGATGAATTAAAGCTACAGGAAGATGGAGCTTTGAGAGTTCCTTTTCAGTAGACATTTGCACCAAAAAGAAGTTGGAATGCTCTGTTCAGAACCTGTAGTACAAATGGTAAAGAAAACGTGTTACCATTTTAATTATTATTGCCTTTTTAACGTGGGATTTCTAGCAGCCATGTCCTCGAATAACCATTTCTTAACTAAAATGACACCATTTTGTAGCCAGTGACCCATGACTTTACATATTTGGAAGGGCTATTGATTCACTGAACTGGAAGAAATTAAAGATGTTGAGGCGTATTTTCAAAAGTAGAATTACATGTATTATAAATTATATTTGATCATGTATATTCTATTTACCATTTTTAAAAAAAGATAGGTACATGTCATACAGCATTCAATTTATCTGTAATAGCCTTAAATAAACATTGGTGGTATTGTTTAAATCGGCTATGTGTAATATTATGAGAGCTGCTAGCACCTACAGCACCTCTTCTTGTTCCTGTGTTGTGGTCCTCTGCATGTACCTATTTCTGTTTGTGGTAGTCATTCTCTCTAGGTAAATTGTCCATAAGACCAATGATTCCATCAGCAAATTATCCAGAAAATGCCGTCAGTGCGCATGGTGACATTTGTGCCACTGGTGGTTTTGTTGCCATTTCAGTGGTCTAATTAAATTGGCAGTTTTCTCTTGTGCCCAGCATCGTTGTCTCCCTTCCTTTGGCACCTTAGCTCAGACCTTCTCCTTTTCTCTGTCCTTTTAACTGAATATCAAATGCATTATTGATTGCTCCTCTTCCACCCTCCTCACTTCTACTCCCCTCAACTTTTTTTATCTTTTTTTTTTTTTTTCCTTGATTGGCAGTATCATCCAGACAAACAGAAGGCAGATGTGCCAGCAGGAGAAGTGGAGGAGCGCGTGCAGAGGTTCATCGAAATTGATCAAGCGTGGAAAATTCTAGGGAACGAAGAGACAAAAAAAGAGTATGACCTGCAGCAGCGTGGTAGGTTCCTGCCAAGGAGTGCTGTAGTGGCAGCAGCTCTTTAAATAAGCAGGGTCTGGGAGTGGTAGTTAGATGGTATTTTAAAATGCTGTTTATTGCTGAACCAAATGTTTCTTTCAGTCTTGTCCTACTTTCAAATGTGGTTCCATTATTTATAGCTTTTGCTACACATACATTAGCTAGTGAAAACATTGAATTACTTCCAACAAAACATTAGGTGGCATTATTCCTAATAATTTGAATGAATATGAAAGTTATACTAATTATAGACCTTAGCCCTTTTTTTCTTAAGGCAGCTTCATTAAGCATTCTTAATTTCAAGTCTTATACTACATTTTGTTGCAGTATCTTAGATATAGGTATTAATCCATTTATACCTAGTGTTCAATGTGTATGGGCTTATAAGCACTTCAGAATCATTAAGACACATTCTTTTTGCTTGTGTGTGTGTTATGGTAGCTTTCATAATTCAGCTGTAGTCTAAACTAGTCTTTTTAAAGCAGGTTTATAAATAATATTCCGATATAACACATTAACTAGGCAGCTCTAGCATGCATTTCTTTTTATACCTCTCAGAAAATAGCTTCTTAAAACAGTGACAGGCTGTTGTGAGAAAGAAAGGGGGGAAATGTAGGTCAGGTCTGTCACACATGGGCTACCATTACATGAAGTGATAGGCTGTCTTTCTGCTCTGGCCTCAGGATAGGAGTCCCTCAGCCTTCCATTAGAACCTTCAATAAATGTATATCCACCCTACATGTTAATGGGGGGAGTCAATAATAGTGTATTGCCTGTGGGGAAAACACTCAGTCGCACTCTGCAGTAACACACTCTGGTCCAGCATTGACGTGTAGCCACCACCACTTTTGAATGTGTCTGATAAAAGCCCACTGTCTCTGCAGCTTGTTATTGAATTCTCTTCCATTGTACATTGGCACACCATCAGACCTTTCTCTCTTGTGCTGATTTTTAACTCCCCTGCCGCTGCAGATACCAGAACTTTGAGAGACAAAGGCTTAGTCATTCTGGCAGATATGCATCACTGCAGGATAAAAAGAGTGATATATAATTGTATATACCCAGTATGAATTCTCTAGTTAAATAATCTTGTATTTCAGACTTTGCGTGGGTTTTGGGAAAGAGGGTAGAGGGGTGAAAACAGCATTGTTGAATAAATATTTTAAAAGAATGAAGAAAAAATTGATCTTGTGCTAATTTGTTATGTAAACAGTATTAAGATCAAACTTAAATAAATTTTTCATCTCAAACTTATTTTTTAAATGCCTGAACGTGATGCCAGAACAGGAATTTCTGCTACCCAGTGCTCTCATCCTGTTGTAGTCTTAGCATTGTAGTGTTGGCTGTGTCTTCCATTGTCACAAATTGTGTATGTACAGGAAAAAAGAAATATTAGAGATTAAGTTAGAAGTCTCTTGTGTATCTAGTGAGTTTTACCTAAAGCTTAAATAGGTTATGAAGTTCCATTTTGCTTGGGTCAGGTTAATCCACTGAAGTTGAGAACTACATCAAGATTTAATAAGTTACTTTGTTTTCCCATGGAATTTAAGGACATCGCTATAAATTAGTTTTGACAAAACTTACTCTACAGTATTTTAAAGGTTATCTGTATTTCCTGAGATTCTTTTGCATCCAGATGAGTCCTTCAAAAAGCCATCTCAAGATTCTGTAAAAAAGACGTAGTAAATAAAGAAAACAAATTGTACATTTATTCACACAGGCATTTGGTAATGGTATGGTAATGGGATAAATATATTTTGATATAGAGGGTGCCATTCACAGAGGACCCATTGTTTCAAACTAAGCTACATGTAACATACGTGTGCAGTGTTGCTGCATTCTTTGCAGCATGTTCCCTGGCAGCAAAATGATGGTGAAATAAATTCTAGTTCTTTGAATGCCTGTCAAGCTGCTTCTGAAGTCATGATTCTAGACAAATTCGTAGACAGTGCTGTAAAAGCTCACAGAAACAAAAGAATTGAGACAGCAGCTAAGGGGAATAGCAATGAGAGAGATAATACAGCAGGTTAGTAAGACTGCAAAGCCTAGGAAGCAGAATCTGAAGGATGCCAGTGTGCATGTGTGTGTGGCTGCCAGTCAGCAGGAAGTCAGTCCTCTGCACTGTAGTCTTTTTCCCATTTCACAGATTGTGTATTTGTATGTACCTTCTAGTGTTATACTAACTAAATCTTAATTACTTGGCTCAGAAATTCAGTGGCCAGACAAGTTCTAAGAAGCTGAAAGTCCGTGGGGCTCTGTGGTTTTAATTTTCTTTTTGTTTGGATTGTTGAGAATAACAAGTGAATGTGCTTTCATATCTTAATACTGCTTTGCTTTGAAGGTATCACAATGATCTCCTACTAATTTTTTTGTGCCTTCAGGCCATAGTATTAAAGAGGAAAGGACAAACCTCAAACCGTTAAAGGTTTTGCTCAAATACTTACCCGAGCCATTCTGGTCTGGGAATCTTACAAGAACTGCCTTTTTCTATGTTTTGTGAAAATTTTTCCAATTCATTGTTTTGTCATATCTTTAATGACATATAAGAATACCCTTTTATAATTGTGAATCTTTTGCTTCCAATTCCTGTGAAAAATTTGGGGGATGGAAGAAAGCTGCATAACAATTTACCTGTTAAGAATGGACTTTTTTTTCCTCAACAGATTTTCTTCTTGGACATTTTTCCATTCTTTGTTCAGTATCCCATTCAGAAAAGATGAATATGCAGTTAAAATCAAGTATGACAGTAACAATTACCAAAAGTTTTTCAGTGAGTTTAGCTTGGAAAAAAACTGTTTTATGGTTTTCATATTAGAAGAACCCTGGAAGTTCATGCTTCTGTGTCACAGTTGGAAAGAATAAAAAACTTTTCACAGAATCAGAGAATCATATAGGTTAGAAGGGACCTTCACAGGTCATCTAGATCAATCTCCTGCTCAAAGCAAGTCCACGTAGGTCAGTTACTCAGACTTTCTCCAGCCTAGTTTTTAATATCTCCAAGCATGGAGATGCCAGAGCTGCTCTGGGCAGCCTGTTCCTGTGTTTGAACACCCTCAAAACCAAATAAACCAAAAACCCAAACCAACCAAAACATGTTTTCCTTCTATCAAGTCGGATATAAGGACTCTTTTGGCAACTTTTGCCTTTCACTTTTCATCCTTCCACTGCACACCTCTGAGAAGTCTTCTCTACACCCTCCTATTAGGTAGCTGTAGACAGTGAGATGCCTGCATGCTTTTGGCCTCTCCTTGTATGATATGTCCCAAGCCCTGACCATGCTGGCAGTCCACTGGACTTGCTCCTGTATGTCAGGGCTTTGTACTGGGGAGACCAAAACTGGACACAGGACTTCAGATGCAATCTCGTTAAGTGCTGAGTAGAGAGGAAAAAAAATCCCTTCCTTGACCTGCTGGCTACATCCTTGCTAAGACAGCCCAGTATGGGGTTGGCCTTTGCCACAAGAGCGCCCTGCTGGCTCGTGTTGAACCTGTTGTCCTCGAGGACCTTCACATCCTTTTCTGGAAAACTGCTTTCCAGCCAGCTGTCTCCCAGCCTGTACTGGTGTATTCCATCCCAAAAGCAGGACTTAATCTTTGTTGAACCCTTTGATGTCTCTGTCAGCCCATTTCTATATCCTGTCAAAGATCCCTTTGAGTAGCAGCCCTGCAACTTTTATGGATTTTTGTTGACTTAGATACACAGTTCCTTTGTATTTAAACAATCATGTAATTAAGATAATTAATTTTACTAATTCATTTTAAATTTTAATTATTAATGATTGAATGATTAACAGAAAGGTCACAGTTAAAATTAAATCAATAAACTGGTGACTTTGATTAATTCCTGACACTAAACATAGCAAATAATTCAAAGCTAGTAATGGGATTGATGCTAAAACCAATTGCTTTGAATATGTTTTTAGGGCAGAGGGTGGAGAAATTTAAGAATCTAAGGTTTTTTCCACGTATGGCTCCCGTGAGGTTCTATCCAGGATAATATGTTTTTATGTGATGATGGACACAGGTGTCCATAAAGCCCAAGTCTTTATAGGGTGGGGGATGTAATCACCAGTAGGTGTTTTCACATCTTGGCACATACCTCCTTTTGATTTTCAGTTTTTAAATTACATTTTTAGAAAAATATTGCAGATTCAATTGTCATACATTAATACATATTCCAGAATCATTTGTGTTTTGTTCTTGCTTCGTTTCTTAAACATAAGGAATTATAGGTCCTCAGTTAAGTTTCTACTGCAGGTTTAGAAAGGGAGTCTTATACAGGTGTGGTCATAAATTAGGAAAATGAAAAATGAAGCTAAATAGAAGGCAGCTCCTTTTCCCACTGCTCCTTTCCCAGTCCTCTCCTAGTACAGTAAACTGAAAAGACTGTTTTGGAAATGGTCACTTTCCCATTCCCTTCTGCTCCAGCAATAAAGTGATGATACTGTATTAGACATCAAGATACCTTACATAATTTGGTAAATAGGATGCCAGAAGAATAACCTTACAAATCCACTACAAGAATAAGCAGGAGAAGCAAGACAAAAGCCTACGAAAATGCTTTTAAGAGCTAGCAGAAATGGCAATTGAACTCATTGACTACCTTATTATAAGAAAGGAAAAAAATTAATGCAGTGTATTTTAGTTGTTCCTTGTTAAGAAAATTCCTTCTTAAAAAAAATACTTCTAGACCAAAATAAAGCTTTTAACATGGCCGTTACTTTAGGCTTTTCAGTGTGCCAGGTTGTACTCTTTTAAGTGACAGAAGTGTATATTCCTTCTCTAGCCATGGATTTTATGGCCACAGACCCTCAGCTAGTGCTGGAACACAAGCCTTTTATCATAGTGCTTTGGAGTTAATACTAATCTGCACTGGCTACAAGTGAAGCAGTATTTTTTTGTATTTTTTTAACATAGCTTTTTGTCATGAAAATTCTTAATACATGACTTTTTTATAATTTCAGATTAAAGTAAGCATGGTTATTTTGAATTAATGCAAGAGACTCAAACTTAAGTAACTGTTTAAAAACTAAACAGCCTATTAGAAAAAATTAACTTGTGAAAACATCCAGGTTTTGAGTCCTGTGATGATTTTGATACTGAGTAGATACTACGAACAGTATTTGGTTGACAATACATATCTTGAACTTTTTAAATTATGTGTTTGGTTTAAAAAAAAAAAAATCAATCCTAAGAATATATGACTGATAAAGAACTAGAAAAATCTTTTAAGTGTTATGACTATTTTTACTATTATCATAAACTGTTAAAAGGGTTAAATTTCCATTTACTGCTTGCAACCCCTTCCCTAAAACTCAGCCTTAAATAGCCCACGAAATATTTATTGTATCCTCAAGTGAAACTTAAATACCTTTCCTCTTTTACAATTTCTGAATGACCCAGCAAGGGCTCTAGTAAAGCTTTACTGAACCAAGCTGCTAATAGTTATTTAATGTTGTTCTGTAGCCTGAAAGAATCTCAGTAGATTTTTCCTTTTAATCTCTTTGAATTGCAGGCTCATAAACCTCTCTGATGAGCCTGCCAGTGTTTTCTTAGATCCTGCAGTTGAGACAATGGAGCTGCAGAATCCTTTCACCTCTTGTTGTCAGACAAATCCAATAGATGGCAAAGCCAGGCAGGCTGTACTTCTTGTGAATTAAAATGTGTTTTTCGAGTTATGGTAGTTGATCAGGTCTTCACAATTTTCCCTGTATGTTCAGGAACGCGTTTCAGAAAGTACAACTCAGTACACAGAGTTCTACAGCTTGAGCAGACATCACCCGTAAGTAAGCCTACCACGTAACTCAGTACTGGTAACAATACCAGTCTTATATAACCTTCTCTGGCAAGGGAGTGAAAATCAGACACCAGTTTACTTCAGAGAACCACTAACGAGGGACCCATGGTTGTAATAATAATGATGTAGACCAAATAAGAACACACAAAATATGAGTCAGTAACACACTCTGTGAAAAATGTTAAGTTTGTAGTTGTGCTTGTAAGCTCCCCAAACTCATACTGGGCTGTGCCTCTGTTTTTAAATAAGTGGCTAAGTCTGTTTCTGCTGTCTTAAGGTATGTTAGATTGGGTAGTGTATTTAATAGAACTAGAAAATAAAAAAGTTCTATTCAACTCTGGAAAATAAGTTTCTCCTGCTTGAATCAGATAAGCAAATAAATGCAGCATATGAAACGGACAAGAGCAGTTACTGGATTATGTGCTAAGTTTGGAGACTTACTCAAGTCGAGTACTAATTGAAAATTTACATCTTTTAGGATAACCAGTAAGACACTTTCAGACTCGACCATCAGTCTAGGAATAACGATCTCAGTTCAGGCTGGGAATTGTACGAGTGATTAATTTTGCCTGTTGATTTTTTAAAATTTTTTTAATTTTATTTTCAAAATTACAATTGTAGTAATGAATTAGAAAAGCTTGGTTGAAATTCTGTTCCCTGGCTTCATATTGTACTGTGTTTGGAATAGAAGAGAGGGTAGAGTTTTCCTCAACCTTCCTCTTCATTCCTTCTTCATTACTCCCTCTTCATTACTTTAACGGTTGGACTCAATCTTAAAGGTCTTTTCCAACCTAAATGATTCTATGATTCGTGAGTAATTCTACTTCAAGAAGTATGGTAACCTTGTGAATTTGCATCTCACTAGTTTGTTTTCACGGTGGCATATGGTCCATCTGCCCTTCTTGTATTTTCTACCAGCAAGACGTGACCCGGACCTCCACCTCCAATCCTATAAAACTTGTTCTGAGTGAAATCCTGCTTCATGAATTCCAAATAGGAAAGCCTGGTTTCTTTTTAACTCAATTTTTTGCTACCTATAAATGAAGCTTAGGAAAATCTGTTCTTCCTACAACCTAAGAGACCATTTTCCTTTGTGAATTTTTCTTCCCAGTATTAAAAAAAACAAAACCCAAAAAAACCAAAAACCAAAACACAACAGGTTAAATAGGAAGCGCTTGCCTTTTTTTATACTGTTCTCACAGTTATAGTATTGTTTTCTTTTACCACACAGGAGAGAAGAACCTTGAAGATAGGTGGGTAGACTTCATTTTGATCTCAGCTTTTTGTTTTGGGGTTTGGGTTTTTTTTGTTTTGTTTTGTTTTTTTCCTCAAAAAAAGAGGAGGAGGAATCTTTACTTCAGACAAGGCCTGCTGGAGGAAAGGCCTCTGACTGGTTTTGTGGGTGTTTTCAGGACATTCACCATTCCTGTTCTCATATTTTGTAGCTAGAAGGCTGTACCAGGCTAACTCCAAGTAACATTAGAGTAATTTGGCATGAGTTAAGACCATCTGACCTTTTATTTTATTTTGGACATTTCATGCAGTTAACTAATGTTCTGATCCAGTGTTAAGAAAGATGTTTTAGTTATACAGAATAACAACATTACCCATAGCTCTTGTTTATGTAATTGAGAGCATGCACAACAGTGAGAACAACTGATTGATAGGTATATCTTCCAGTTTTCTTTCATCATTATACTCCTGCTGATTTTTTTTTTCCCCTTCTTTGACAGCAGTAAAGTATTAGGTGTGAGTGGGTTAATTTTCTTTTCATTCTGACCTTTTCATTACAGAATAGGTGGTCAGCAAAGGTAACATCAAAGAGGCTGTACTGATTCTGTCGTTATTTTCAATGTGTCTGATTTCTTTTAATCTCCTTCATTAAAACTAATTTAGATGAGGCTCATTCTCAAGGATATATAATGCACATTTCAGTTAAAATTGGAACAGTCATTTAGTTGCAAAATAAAGACGGGGACCTAATATTTGGTGGTGGGTTTTTTTTTTTTAAACTGGCCTTAAATTTCCTATTTAAAAACCCAAAGTGTAAGTATTAACTCTTTCCCCCCCCCATGCATAAGGATAGTTAAAATGCAAGGGGTTCATTTTTCATTTCCCTACTGGTACAATACATCAATACTTTTACCTATGATACTCTACTCTTAAAACTAATAAAGCCATGAAAGGAAAACAATGGAAAAAAAACCCGACAGGTTGGTTAGATTTTGAAGTTAATTTAGATAATTAACTATAGAGAAAGCTGTGATAAGCTATTGCTAGCATTATACTTTCATAGTAGCCTTAAACTTCTTTGCAACAACTTACACTACTTTGTTGTAAGGTAGGAATCTTACTTGGGGAATAGCTTGCTTTACATAGTGGATGAGTGAAATCAACTAATAGAGTATTGATGTACGTCTGTTCTGAGTCACTACTTCACTGATGATAACTTTAGAAGAGTAAGGTGGTTGCAATCAGAGGATGATGTTTGGTGATAAAGAAGGAAATACTCCATTATCTGATCAGGTAAAAGTTGGACATGTGCAGTTTTTCTAGGGTGTTATTGGAGGAGGTAGCTGCAAAGTCCCTTATTTCTACTTTTGAGTCCAGAGCAAAGAGCAGTTACATAGAAGCTGGGAACTGTTTAGAATACCCTACAATCTAGGGATTAGGTAAGGCAATCTCATGGGGAATTAAAATAACATAAAATAATCTGGGCCTCTGACTTTTTCAGCAAGTGCTCAATAAGTAGTTCTGGAATGAATTCTTGCACTGCCAGCTTACTTTTCATAGAAAGCCATAGACATCGCAATGCTCTAGAAAGCCTGATGTTATTAAACTATAAAACTTGCTTAAAAACTCATTGATCCAAGAGAAGGATCACCTACTGTCTCAATAACAACCCAATTTAAACCCCAAATAAGCACTAAGCTCCTGAGTCTTGCCAAATCTAAGGCATTTCTCTGTATATGCTAAAGTTCAGCTTTCAGGCATTTCTGGTTCTTTACAGCATTTGGGGAGTTGGAGCTTCCAGGTGTCAGGCAGCAGCTGGGAGGTTTTGTGTAGTAAATTGTAAGGGGTTTATGTTGTGTGTCGTCCCCCCCCTTTTTTTTTATATTACCTTTTATGGCTTCACTTGTCAGTATGATTTTGTCAACAAAGTTACAAGTTAAAGAACTTGGTGTGAACTTTGTACATCAAATATGAGTGTGCTGATAAATTGCAAAAAACAATTTGTATTGCACAGTTCGCATTTGATAATTTCAACTGTATTGTACGCGTTTCATTTCATACTGTACTCAATGTTGGAAGAATCTAGGGGATCAAACGGCAACAGATTTCACGGGTGCAGGCCAGAACCGATCTTCTGACTGGGCTGAGCCTCTTTATCATAAAAGAACACTTGGACTAGTCTTCCCCTAACGGTGTTTCTCATTCATCTTTTGTTAGGAATATCTTTTTGCAGGAATCTTGGTGGTGTTCTCACACACAGCCCTGACAGTTCCTTGGTGCTTACTGGGGGGGTTGATTTGGCTGCTTCTTTCTAAAGGAGAATGGGCTGCCTAAGAGACACTGGGGGATCTCCGTCTGTGGAGGCAGTTAAAATCTGGCTGGACACAGTCCTGGGCAACCTGCTCTAGCTGACCCTACTTGTGCAGGAGGGTTCGATTAGGTGATCTTGGGAGGTCCCTCCTGACCTCAACCATTCCGTGATTTTGTGAAAAGTACAGGTAAGCAGATGTTGACAAGTTCAGCTTGTGGAATTGGAGTTACAGCCAGACTTTTAAAAGGTATTTCTAGGAAAACAAAAGTTTGCCCCTAATTTCACATAATTGTTTGGGATGCATAAAAGTCCTGGTTGCAGTAGTGTCTTAAGTAATACATGTTCACCATTTACTTCTGGCTACAGTAGGACATTTTCCAGCTTATGCAGAGATACAGAAACTAAAAGTTTAGAGAACTGCATTTTTAACTGATAACGGGTCTAGGTATGACTCTAGTAGGGACCAGATTGACTGCTAGGTATATACAACTATTAATTTATCAGGAAGAAATAAGGACCTATATGTTATCAGGGTTGAACATCTGTTATGTTTTCTTTATAGAAGATAATCTGACAAAAGAATGGCCACTACATGCACAAATTTATCTTGAGGATATGTCCTGGAATGAAGGTATGAGTGCCTTACTACTTGTTCCCAGTGCTTTTCACTGTCACTGCAAATGTTTTCCATTTTTTCTGCATCTTATACCATTATAAGATTTATATTTTCCTCAGATTTAGCTATTCTGTTCTCTGTGATTAGCTGAATTGTAACTTAACTTTCTGATACTTCATTTTGCATTCCTCCTTCATCTCTTCCACCCTCCCCCCAGCTTGCAGTACCACTTTTCACCTAGCTCTCTTCTTGTAATATAATAAAGATTTAGATTTCCAGATTCTTCCCAAATCTCTCATGCATCTTCTTGCTCTTTCTGTGATGGCAGAATGCAAGTGTTTTCATACAGGTTTTTTTTTTTTCATCTGACAGTGTGTTATTTCCATCCTTTAAATTACTCTAGCTTTTATCATTTACTTGCTTTTTGAATGAATGGCTGATTTTTTTTTTTTTTTTAAGCTGTGAGGGGAAAATCTTATCTACTTTCCTTTCTTCTGTTTTATTTTTGTTTCCTGGGTTAGCAGTCTGTTTTGAAAGCATCCTTGATCTGTCATATGTATGACTAAAACCCTTTAGTTTTTTTCTTCTAATGTGTCTGTTTCATTTTTTATTATTTGCTTTTTTAAAGAGACTACACTGACTCTGGCTGTTTGGCATAAGAATGCCTCACAGTCACTGAAATGTTGTAAGAGTATAGTTATTTTTTGAGCAACAAATAGTAGCACAGGTACCAATATTTACAAGCCAGCAGTGGGAGGTCATTTGTTATTAAGAGCAGCTTTGTGAAGAAAATCCAAAATAAATTCTTGATTCTTCTCAAGCACTAAAGGCTTTCTTGTCTTCTTTTTTGGCAGATGAACAATGCTATACTCTGTCCTGTCGATGTGGT
Source organism: Aquila chrysaetos chrysaetos (assembly GCF_900496995.4). Classification (NCBI taxonomy): domain Eukaryota; kingdom Metazoa; phylum Chordata; class Aves; order Accipitriformes; family Accipitridae; genus Aquila; species Aquila chrysaetos. The sequence goes on along the minus strand of NC_044019.1, from coordinate 21,994,754 downwards.
GGGAATTACACCGTCTTCAAGAATGAAACCAAAGATGTATCTTTGGTTTGTTGTGACACATGTTCACTTGTTATCGAGATCCTTCAATGATTGTTTCAATCAAGCACATTAAGCATTACAAACTTTTAAAAAGACTGGACAAACAGGGAACAGCATCTACTAGAGAAAAGTATGTTAAAGAAAAGGGGGGCACCACAAGAACAAGTTCAATCAGGCTTAAGAAAGGAAATGTGCCCATTTACTGACATAGCTCTGCAGACAGACACGAGGCTTGGGTTTTTTTACCTTCTGCAACTAAAGAGCCAGTTATTAAAAACCTCCAGAACAGAACACTAAGTTCTGTACAACTAGAATATATCTTATGATCTAAATGACATTTCTTTCCCAGAAAACAACAGAGTAGCTTCTTTCAATCTCAGCCTGTATCAACTATACCTTGGGCCCTACCTCTTAGGTTAAATCCTTTTTAACAGCTCAGATGACAAAATTTAATCAGGAGGCATACATCTGAGAGTGCTTTGAAGATAATGAAGAGTAAGGCCCATTAATGGGAAACAGGAACATTTTCTATTTCTATGCTAAATATTTAACTTCATTAAATCCTCACAAGGAGTTGAGCCTTGGAAAGAGGTGGCAGAGATTCACAGATCTAACAGGCTGGTTGTCTCGATACTAAATGGCAGGTCCAGTGCCTACACACTGGACTGTAACAGTGCATCTACATTAACTTTTCAGCTTAGAGCGGGAGCACATTTTGAATTGACTCTCATCTGAACAAACGCAGTCTTCATTCCTTAGATGAAAACTAACCAGGAAACTGTGCTGTGATTCCTACTGGGCAGACAGCCCACCGGGCCAAACTAGAGCCCGTTTAAGGAAAACCCTACAAAACACACCTGAGTGACTAGCAGATCCGGAACCCCACTGTTACTGTTTTCAGTTCCAATCCTAGCATGCCACACTACTTGCTAATGTAGGCATAGCCGATGTGTGGCTCTGGATGTATGACAACATAATAGTGCGTTGTGCCTTTTTCATCCCTTGTTAACAGTCAATACTAACCTTGGCTTGTAGTAAAAACCAAAAGTTTCTGATAAATCCAAGCACTTACTGTGAATAGCCAGAGGAAACAAAGTAGGAGGCATATCATTTTTGTTGATGACAGCAGTATATCTTTCCCACTTTCAAGTTAGGTGCAATCTCAGAAAGAGACGTTTTTGTCAAGTAATAATTGTTTTTTATTCTAAACAAAAATAATTCCATTGATTTTAGTAGAAAATGTTATGAAAGCTGGCAATAGTCACTTAAATCTTTTAATCATCAAGAAATCTATGGCCATTGGGGCTTGCACGTAGAAATCCAAAGTCATTCAGAGGCCATATCTGTAAAATAAAATAGTTACCAGAGATTTTAATCACAACTCAAAGTTCAGTGTTTTCATTTGTTATTGTTGTAATTGTTTTATAAACTGCATAATTTTTTAGCTCTTTGGTTGACAGGGTATATGAACTTTTCTCACCTGTGTGTTTCTTTTACTAGGAGTAATAAATACTATGTATCAGGAGGAATCATCATTCCATAGTGGCTGGAGACAACACTAATTTATACACAGCATGCTTTGCTATGGAGACCCTCAGAAATTACATATTTTTTTTTCAGCCTTGGAAATAAATACATTCCTAGCAAATACTTTCAAAGTTTTCTAGCTTGTAAACCTCTTAACAACTTAAAAGACAAAGTATGTATTTTTGATCCATCTAGAAGAAAGAATACCATGAGCATTACCTCCCAGTGAGAGCAGTTCTGTGAGGTGTACCTTTGTATTTTCAAGAGGGGCATTTGAACTGCAAACAAAACCTTAGAAGAATTTTCCACAGGCTTACAGGTAAGCTTTTACCATGCAAATGGGTATAAAGTGGGGGGAGTGCCTGCCACCATCAGGGGCTCCTCTGAGAAGGGGACTACGATATAGAACAAGAAGCAGCACAAATCATGACCAAGTACAAGCACAAGTGTCAGAGAATGATGCTTACTAGTAAGAAAAAAATTTCTCTCCAGAACTATATAGCTGTTCATCTACTGAATGCTCCCAGGAGTACTTTCCTCTGAACATTCACTAATTACATGTAGGCTGGTCTTGGATGCAAAAAAAGTAATAGGGAGTCAAGGACATTCTCTTACACTCTGTCCTTTGTCTCCCTTGACTGCCTGTGTCTCTTTGCAACACGTTCTTTCAAAGATGACACGAGGGGATCAGCAGGAAGAAGGAAAAGAGATGATGTTGAAGAATGAATGCCCTCTGTGGCTCTAATCCCATAAAAATCTCACAGCCCCTGCTCAAGATGAAGCAACCTGGACAGAGAAAGATGATGCACTACCTTGTTCCCAAAGCACCTGTCAGTATAGTGTTTATCTTGCTCATTTTTTCTTACAACTTGGTCTTAAAGAAGGTATGCAGTCACCTTCCAGGAACAGCAACTTACTCTGAGTTCATGGAACAGCCGCAGCACAGAAGGAGCCTTTGCTGCTTTCTGTGTGGAGTGAAAAAGTAATTTTCTCAGTTTAAAAGAGAAAGCATAGTGCCAAGGTTCACTTTTCAATCCCCACGACTTGTCCCCAGCACTAAAGACAATGACAGAAGAGGCAGAGGCAGTTAAGGACAGGCACAGCAAGATGTAGCATCAGCTTACGACTAGACTGGGACTGTGCACTGCTAGAAGCGCCCTAGACTTGGCGCTGTCAGGCCCCTTGCAGCACTGTGCTAAGCTGCCATCAGTTGGATTGTGCCTGGGCCCTCAGGAAGATGGAAGGATGAGTCATTCTCGGGACCTCAAGTTCTGTGGAGCTGAAAAAGGCTCAAAGCTCTCTTGTGCAAGTATCTTCAAAAATACATGTCTTTTTTGGCATGTGCAGTTAGGGAAGAGAATGAGGAACATCTGCTGATACAGAGAAATACACAGAGGTAACGTCTTGTCTCTACGTGCGTATTAGCCAGTGAGCTATTTTAAGTAAGTTCCACACAAATATACAGAGCTACAAACCAACAACAGAAGAGTATTTGTGATCTTGGTTAGAAGCAAAGCTACAGCATTCAAGGCTCTCCAGAGGGCCTGTGCTGGCTGCAGGCTGGGTGTCAAGTCTTTGTTTGGCCTCAAAGGCAAACAGGAGTAGAAGGGAATAGGAATATCCCATATTACAAATCTAAGCTGATCTGAATGAAGGCCCAGAGAAGGAAGATTCTTAGGCCATTCACTACAGAACAAATCTTGTTTCAGGCAAATCAAATCGCACCTATTGCAACTTGACTTTCTGTCAGTGAAAGTAATCAAATTGTTTTAACTATTGTTTTGACAATTTAGTTTCAAATTCGTCACAGTAATCTTAGTGGTAAAGTTAGAATGAAAATGATGTTTTATCTAGTCTGCGTGCAGGAGAGAATGTGAGAAAGGAGGAGATGGAACAAGCCTTCTCTGTGAAACAAAGACATGCCACTGTGTGTAGTAATTCCCAAGTCTTTTAAAGTTATGACAGAAGTTGACTGTGACTTGTTCGTTCAAACTGGCTAGTCCAATTAGCAGCTATTTCCCCTTGCCCTCTTTGGTTTGGCCTACATAGATTTGATCTGATGGATGGGGGATAAATGGGGCTAACTAGCTCTTTTGAAGATACACTACAGGTCTATTTTTGACATGGAGCCTAAGTCCAGGGAATGCACAGGATATCCTACCTAGGACAGGATGAAGCATCAGTTCTGTCAAAGTGGGATTCCCGAGGCTTTTCCTGAGTTTGCAGCTACTTTGATTTCAGTGGCCTTTTTATGGAATGAACTTGTCTCTCAGAGTGGTAGTTGATATGGTGGCAGGGAGGAAATGGGGCAAATATAACCAAATATCATTATTTCTGTAAGGGTTAAAAACTGGTGCACGAACATTGACTGAGAATCTTGGGTCTAAACTTCACAGATAAGTTAGAGAGAATTAACATTTATGTTTTGCCAAGAATAGGTTGCCTAAGCAAACTTGGTACAAGCTTGCTCTCTTGTGTTGAAATCCATTACTTCCTAATTAGATTTGTTTTGCATCTATTACTAAAAATGTAACTTAGCATTCAAAGGCACGGTTACATCTGCTTCTCCAAAATCCACTTTAAGATAAAGCTACATAAGCTTCCATTCTCAAGGCAGTAAAATACTATCTTTTTAAACAGACAATATTCTGGAGTCCTAAAGTACTTCTTTAATATGTAATATCTGTGTGTAAGTTTCATTAATTTTACAGAGTTTACTGCTTGCTATATTTAGGGTTCAGTCCTGTCAGTCACTTCATTAAAGCCTCTCAAACATCTTCCTTTTTGGGGTACAAGCTGGACGCAAATTTATTGCTGTGGAGAGATACTGTGAATAATTATGGCTGTCCACATACATAGGTTCTTAATATATACATTATTTGCTAACAGCCCCCTTAAAGTAGTAAACAGCAGTTTTTCTATACTAGTACATCAGTTGGAGAATATTTTTTTTTCAGTCAGGTTATTAATACCATATTCTTATTAAGAGGGCTGTCAGCATATTAGCATCATTTGTATTTTAGCTGTTAATAATCCAGGCTAAAACTTGGGTCATAAAAATAGCCCTATTTAGAATCAGCATTTTTTCCTCTGGTGTACACAGTAAGGAAGGCAAACAATAGAGAGAAGGAACAGAGAGAACTCCATAAAAACTAGGGAAGAACTCAAAGCAAATGCTATCCAGAAAAAACAGAGGTCAGACAAAACTTGGTGGTGGGGCTGAGGGGGACATGTTATTTGAGGTTTAATAAGCAGATAGTGATTATGGTCAATAGCAGCAAGGTTTTTTGAAGAGTCTTAAGTTGTGTTCATAAAAACTGTAAATTGATTATATAAAAACTTTGTTAAATTGGAAAGATCTAATCTTCCCTGTGCATGTAATACAGCTGTGCTAAATTATGTTTTTGTGGATGTGTTACAATATATGGAGAAAAGTTTTCAAAACATTTTTTAATTGTTCTGAATGGCACCATTTTAAATCTAGCTTTCTAAAAGCTGGTGCATAAGTCTGCAATACATACTCCCTTGTTTCTTAGATTAAACTTTTTATGGAAAAGAAATTGTGTTAGTTTCTTCTTTTTGGTAAATGAGTAAATTAATAATGCAGGTAGTACGAAAAAGTAATTTAGTGTGAAATAAAGCTGTAGAATTGTTGAAACAGAAGGAGAAGGAACCATGGAGGTTTATACAATATTAATTCAAAGCATTTTTTTTAAATAAAAATGTGGCAGACAATTATGGTGGCACAGATTTGACTTTACTGTTAAGGCTTTTTCACAGACTTAGTCTAAAAATCAACAAGGCCAGTCTACATGTCTAAAGTATGTATGCAAGTCTTAGAAAGATAACCTTTTCCTCCATTTTGTTTTTTGAACTATGGAACTACACTTCTCAAATTCCAACAATGAAATATGCAGCTGTCCTTTTCTACCGTTTTGCAGAGGCAAGAGTCAAGGATAGAATGTATATCTGTGCAGTAAGGTATATGTGTGTGTGTGTGTATGTTTGTGTTTTTATCAGGTTTGGATTTACTTGCAACATAACTCGTTCAGTTTTCAGAGGCAGTGACTGTTCAAAGAGTACTGCTCAAAAAACAAGTCCTCCCTCAAAAAAACCCCCACCATTGCTGAATTATCCTTTTACAGCAAGTGGCCGGTGTGTTCAAGCTTTCCTTTATGTTTGCTTTGGCCAGACAGTTAAGGAGGCAAGTTTTAATACCTAACACCAGGCATTAAAAATGTATTAATGCAACTATTTTTAGATACTATAAATATATATACCTTAAAACAAATGCGTCCTCTTATCAGTCCGTAAGGAACAGGTCCATAGCACCTGGAATCTGTAGAATTCCTGAGATTATCACCTTCTAACCAAACATGTCCTTTAGGCACCTACGATTAAGCAAGATTGAAATGTAAAAGGAAAATAGAATAGAACGGTATTAAGCATGGTTTGCCTTACAATATGTTCTCTGATTTCTGTGTTCCATATTTCATGACTGTATAATGAACTAATTTTTAATTGAATCTAGTAAGACACAGTGCCAGATTTGGAGGGATGAGAAGGAGTGCTCCAAAGTATCTGTTCTATCATGTGCTCAAAAACCAATGGTTTGCAACAAAAAATCCAAAATGAAGATGTAAGAGGTTAGACCAATGTGACAGGGTCATTAATTTAATAGACTTCAAAAGAGGTCATTAGGATGTTGACTGAAAATCTGCCCTCCTGTCGCAGTAACAGCATGAACAGGGCAGCCACACACTCATCAACATCCTGGGGCCAGCACCAAGGCTAGACCTGTTAGTAGATTCATGATGAACTAACTGGTAATTGATTGTGACATCAATTACGAATAATCTCATCATTTTATCGGAGTAGGCTTGTCAAAGTTCTAATTAAGATCACAGTTCATTCTATGTGCAGGCAGAATCCACAACACATTATATTGCAATAATGATGATCACAAAACAGCAAATCCCTTTTTATAATTTGAAAATTAATGATGGTGACCTTATACTATATGACAAAGACCTTTCATTGCCTATATATATTATGCATTAACTATATTACATACCATAGATTCATGGCATTCACTGGCTGACTCAATGACAAAATGCGAAATAGCAACATAGCTGTATTAGTTACCAAAATAAGAGTACACAGCTTTCATATATGAAAAAGTTGCTACTGTAAGTCTTAAACTAAGATTTCTGCTTGGAATATACAGCACTATTTTGATATGTTTTTTTAAAAACATTTCAGATGGAAATAACCTCTTACAAGTCACCAAATAAATTTCAGATAGAAATAACCTCTTACAAGTCACCAAATAAAATACTTAATTATGCTTCTAAAATTCTAAACCAGGCTGAAAATTTAAAAGTAATGACATATTCTCAAGCTAGGTAATATTTAATGTGGACTTTAAGTTAACACACTTTTCCAAAACCAGCTATGTACTTGAAACATTACTATGCCCACAATTCAGAAAAAAACCCAATATTTAAAAAAACCAATTTCAAATGAAACTCAAGAGTTCGAGCAGTATAAACATTAATGTTTTAGAAATAAGCCACATGGACTCATAAATACAATAGTCTATATAGACAGAATTCAAGGATAACAGACTAAACAAAATAAAATACCACTCTAGTAGTAAAGTCTGGATATAAACTATTAAGAATAAAACCAGGTCCCCCAGACAAACATTTGAGGAAAATGCAGTTGAAGGGTAATTGTTGGTACTTAAGCTGTCCGGCCAGGTAACACTTACTGGGAACACTGTCTTTAAATAAGCCTTTTAGGCTCTTGTTTAGTGAAGCTCTCACCTGCCTGTTACCAGACTAGGCCAGCACACTGCTCGACAGTCCCTTTGTTGAGCTGTGGCAAATGTGTAAGCTGTGGATCAAGAACCAAGAGTTTGTCTCCGTCAGTAGCAAAAAGGGATACTCATCGTGGAAAGCATATCTGAGCCTGTCCATCTTCTGCCGACCGCCCCCCTGTATTTCTCCGGTATCCGGGATGTGCGCTTCAGGCATGTCAGAGGGCACACATCCCTGCCTCATCGTTTCAGAAACTATACATGGAGCTGCTAGACCAGCAATATGTCTAAACCCTTCTGAAACCTACTGATACCGTCTCCTTCCCCAGTCTCCTGTATAAAGGAGTGCCGCCTTGTTTGTTTTAAACTGATCTGCTAGTTCTATCAAGGTCCTTTACTTCTTGTTCTCCCAGTCCCTCAACACAGCAATTTCATATTCAGCTTGTCTGCCGCCTTTGTTATTTTGTAGGCTTATCAGATTGCTGGCATGTGCATGGAAGAGCTGTCTCTGGGAAGGCCAGCTGATTTCAGCTAGATGACTTTGGCCCTCCTCCTACCCAAGCAGCTTTGCAAACAAAAATAACCAAGTAGAAGTCAACTTAAAATAAATACATTTTAAAAAATTCTATCCAGAGTCAAATGACCTGTGTAGAATATACATCTCATCACATGTGGAAATGCGTTTTTTATAGGTCTTTATTGGAGAATATACTGACATTCCTATTTTCCTCAAAAATTCTGTGGTATACAGCCTATTTGGAATATCCAGCAGCAATCGTTAGGTTAGTTGGATATTCATCTTCACTTGTTTGCAGTGTAGCCACCTAAAGCATTCACTGTGTCCACATCTTGCACGAGTTAGTTTGTTTTTCAGGTGCACATCACAATGCAAAGCAGCGTTCTGACCTTTCTGGTGCGAACTCTCCTGTCCAGCATCTACCAGAATTACAAATCGTACATCAAACTACTGTCATTTTGAAAGACTATCTCAGCAAGTATACAGAAAGGAGAAGCATGAACTACTATGAAAGGAAGATTTTATAATGAAATAAAAAAGGAAACCCACATTAACATTTCACATTTCTGAAAAAGCATCACTTCTTGTACTGCGTTACTGTTTCACACACAGGACACTACCAGCTCCCCTTCTACTTGACTGGTTCCCATGCTTTCTCGCTTTCCCCGCCTGATTCATAGGCAGAACGTGAAGCTCATCCGTTACTATGTGAAATAAGGACCCACTTGTAACACAAGTATATCCAAACACTTCTAGACCTTCCCATCTTTCTTCCATGCTCCAAAAGTATAAAAAAATAAAGTGCTTTTTCTAGCTGTGGCATATCACTTACTACTTCTAATACTACTAATTGCTTGCCTGGACAAGATGTTCATCGTTTGCATTCCAGATGATAGAACATTTGCATTAAAGTATATTCCTATATCCTGAAATTCACCACCTATGGTAACTTTTGTAATTCTCCATGGAAGGTATGACAGGACCCTATACCTCTAAATTTGGCCTTAAGAGTCCCATCACAATGTATGATTCATCTAGAGATAATAGAGTATAATACCTTTGTATGGTGCCTGTCCATCATCTAGGCACTTTACTACAACCTAGAATTAAGACAAGCAATAAAAATCACATGAATTACATGAAAATGTAAAACCAAATACCAGTGACAGGCCATAATCATTAATTAAAAAAAGTTGTTTACACCCCTTTGAAATAAAGGCTGAAGCCAGAATCCTTCAACGGTTTATGCACCAAGCTATTTCTGGACCACATCACTGATTTCAGTGGGATTACTCACATTGAATAAAGTTAACTCTGAGCATCAACCTTTGTGGAATCAGGACCCAATCTGAAACGCCTCAAAGCTATGCAAGCACAGTAGCTGGAAATAAGATACATTTTTAACCAAAGGAAAAAAAAAAAAAAAAAAAAAACCCAAACTATTGAAAACTTGTATTTGTAGTGAGAATATATTAATTACACGCCAATAGGCTGCTACTGCCAAAAAACCCAAGGCAATGGGAAAGCCACTTGCTTGACAATTCACAACGTTGCATTTTGGTATCTACAGGCCATGGACCTCTTAGACAAAATTAATTGTATCTAAGAAGTACAACTGAAATCACAGTTACCATTACTACACACAGAAGGAGCGTGAATACAAAGAATACTGACAAGACTGCCAAAAGCATTTAACTTAGGCTGGGCAGCATTTCAGTTCTCCCTTACACATAGGCCAGAACTAAGATGTGAGTCTCACAAGCCCAACAACCGAATTTTCACGTAATTAACTAGTGGGTCACATGCAAAACCAGCAATTCCACAGCAGCGCAGGTTAATGTGAAAACACGCTGCCTCTGATTGTCTGCAGACTACTCTCTTTGCCTCGGCAACCCTTGTGCCTCTGGTTTTGTGCAGATTATCTGAGGATTTATTTCCAAGGAGCAGCAGCGCTCGGGCAGAAGCAGTTACCTGAGGTGCAGCCTATACGCATGAGAATACAGCACACTGATCAGACACATCACTCTTCCCCCTTCCAAGGCTCTGAGGGCTCCAGCGCAGGAGCAGATAGACCAGAAGAGCAAGATTATCGTTTAGAGCAACTGAGTTTGTAGCAGCAGCTTATTCTGTTTCAGCTCAGATAAATTACCATCTTTCACTGCGACAAACTGACTAAATTTGCAGGGCTGCCAGCATTTACTTAGTGGTATAGTTAAAGTGGCAAAACTGAAGCACAGGTCAGGTATTTGATGCATACTTACGTGCTGGTTTTGGCTGGGATAGAGTTAATTTTCTTCACAGTAGCTAGTATGGGGCCATGTTTTGGATTTGTGCTTGCAAAAAACAACTTACTAGCCTAAAACATTAATTTACATAAACCAGCAGGGGGAAATCAACAAATAATTATATTCTTTTGGTCTTTTCACATGACACCAAACTTTGTTCTTTGAGTAACCTCACTAACTTCAAAACCAAGAGATGAGATGTCTGCACTGCATTAACTGGTATACTAGAAAACTAATATACATAATTTCATCTGTTAATCTTATTTGCAGTATCTGCCTCAAAAATACTGCCAAACCCAACTAAATGAAAGTAGGCTTTTGTGGGCTGGTTTTTTTTTTGTTTTGGTGGGGTTTTTTTTGGTTTGTCGCTTTTGGGAGGACTTTGGATGGGGAGGTACTAAAGATGGGGAAATAGGGATTTTTAATAAATAAGTGGCGAATTATAACCATGAATCTCCTGCAGTCTCTCCTTTCGGAATTCCAAGCAGTCTGAGTTTGTCAAAGAACATCAGCATGTACAATCAGCTGGGAGCAGATGAAGTTTGAACTTTTGTAAGGTCACAGGTATTCACATCACCTCCAGCAATATCAAAGTTTCAAACTTAAGAAGAACTTTAAATCATTCCTATCTTTTCTTTTCAGTTCAGAGGCTTCCTTCTTGAGCTATGATAAGAACTAATCTCAGTGCTGGACAAAAGAATAAAGTCTGCAAGTTCTCATCTATCCCTACTAAGGTCTATTTAAGTGCCTCCTACTTTGGTACAAGCAACAAATGTAATTGCTTCATGGCCTGCGGGTGTTCATTTAACAAAAGAAGCTTTTGTGAATAAACCACAGGTGTTACCTTTCTTGATTAAAGTGAAATATGATGAAAGAATCTACAATATCAAATGACAAATTTACTAAATACTGATTAAATTGCCTTATTTAAGTAAATTGCATCTAGTTAGGATAAAATATACACCATAGAAATGCAGCAGTTTGTTTTATCACTCTATACTTAAAGTCTCACATAGCTATTCCTTAATCCTTTATTTATTAATTCAGAACCAAGAGTGAATAATGCTTAACAGATACTCTTTTTTAATGATCCAGTTGCTCTAGGCACCATTTCTATAGGCTTATCATAAATGTTATTCATATTAAGGCTGCCATCTATATAAAACCCAACAACATTCATTAGCTCAATATTTTCAAAATCAGCATAAGCATTTACTTTTTCTTTTTTGTGCTGGAAAAAGCTATGAAATGGTAGCAGCCACACCGGACCTTTAACAGCATAGCAGATTTTAAACCAACATCTTCTAAGTATCACTAAAAGGCTGCACTACCTGGAATTTAATACTTCTTAAAAGAATAAAACAGAATGAATTTACCTTAAATTCATAAGTACTTCCAAACAGTTTAGCATTGTCCTTTTACTTATTGAACAGTTTAAGCTGCTTATGAATAAGACACAATGTACTTGGCCCAGTTTGTTTAAACAGACATAGTAAAAGGAATACATTATGACATTATGACCTTGGTCCAGATTATTATGAGACAAGATGACAATGAAACACTAACAAGTTTCTATACAGAAATTAAATTCACTCTGATTAAATATTTATATTACAAATTCATTCTCTATATTAAGTCATTGGTTGTTTTAATAGAAAATTTATAAAAAGGTAAGATATGAAGACTTGTCCATCTTTAAGTTTTGAAATTAATTATTAACCGATATTAGAATCACATAACCTTCAATGGTAGCAATGTTAACTCATATACTACGAGGAAACTAAAGTGTATTAACTTGGATTTGAATTTGTAAGACATTTTTCTTTATCGTGCAAGCATAGCAGTTGAGCATTGTTCTTTAATAAAAATTTGGGGAAGCCGTTACAGTAATCTGTCAAAGCATTCACTGGTTATTTGAATGTTTGTTTTTTAACCATTGTTGCTCCTTCTAAACTTTGTGTAACACACAAATGGCTACTGGTGTTCCTGAGCTTACTTACCTGGAACTTCAAAGGTCTGATCACTGCACTCACTGCTTCACGGGAAAGGTCACAGAATTTTCACATCAGCAGTATCTATGCCAGTCAAATGATGAAAAAATATGCTTTCTCTCATCACTTTTTGGCTGTTGCAGAAGTTTTCAACTGTGTTAAATAATAATTCAAACACTTGCATGCATTGTTTACTTTACTTCTATAAATATTCTCATTTAATATTCAGATCTACAGCATATTGTTAAATATACTGATCTGAATCAGCCTGAAAAGCTATGTATCCAATTTAAAAAAATCTCTAGCTGCAACCCTAAATTTAAATTATTAGGCATCATTCCTTTTCTAAAAATATTATCAGTGAAAATTAAAACTTAATAGAATTAATAAAAGCTATGAGCAAGTATTACCTGTCATGAAGAATAATGTGCTGATTTTGCACACACTTTCTACAACCTCTCTCTTTGCATTAAAACAATGGCTCTCTTTTGAAAACAAAACCACTTTGCTTTAAATAGTGAAAAATTATCTAAATTTTTTTAATCCCTTACAGTTTTGAAATGTCCATATTTTATAGATGTTCATAGGCCAAAACATTCAAAAACAAATCTCCTAGCTACATTTAGGAACTTCTGAAAAAAAATTCAGAATATTTCTGTGATTCATCAGTCCAGACTGTTATCAGCCTTCTTGATTTATAGAAGATCAATATTTTGGAAGAAAATGATTACAAATCCAGCAAAGATTACTTAATAGTTTGCATAGACTTTTCTCACAGCAATCATTAAGGATTTGATTCTTTTCTTCTCCAGAAAAAAGATGACGTAACAGGGTCACCCTAAAGTATAGGTTTGAGAACAAAAACCTATGGGTTTAAACCCCAACTGGAACTTACTGGTTAAAACACAAAACCCATTACCATCACTGGTGTGCCCTGGACAAAGGCATACCTGTACAGAGTGCTCTAGCTAATAAGCCTGGTAGCCACGATGGCCAATAAATACTCTGAGCAGGGTTAAGGAATCTGAAAAGTAGCATCTGGACCCATGAGGAGCAGCCTGAATCTCTGCTAATCAATCCCAGGCCTCAGCACTGCATGGTCTCATCATTTAAGACAGTCGGCAGGCCTTAGCTAATACGTATCAAGGAAGAAAAAAAGGACATGGGTGCTTCATTTAGACATGAAGCTGATGTAGGCAGACTAAAAGTTGTGCTCAAAATCTTCAGTGAGTCCTTGAGCAGTTGGTTTCATCATCCCGAGCAGCTTTCTAGAAGTTATTAGTGAATTTGGAGCAGAGGAATAATAGAATCATAAAATCTTGAAGGTTCAACCTGATCTGACCAGTAGAGCCAAGACTGTGTTCCACAGACAAAAAGCATCTAGTGCTACCAATTCAGAAATGAGTGATCTTGAAACAACTTTCCCTCAAGTCAACAAGGAGATTTCTTTATGGTTTTCCTTCAGGAATGAATTGGCTGAACAGAAGAACCGGGGCAGTACGGCAGAGCCTGGGCAGCGCTGCTCTCCCCCAGCCCCATGTAGCTGGGCTGGGCTCCAGACCAGCTGATGGGGAGCAGCCGTGCCCTCCCAGTTCAGGCTGTGGGGGGGAAGGAAGAGCTGCTGGAGAAAGCAACGTAAGAGACCTCGGTGGGAGCTCATTCAGGAGCTGCGTTTAAGCTGAGCCTCTCGCTGCTGTCCTGTGCCTGAGCTACGGTGCGGGCATGCCCGTGTCTGGCCACCCACCTCCCTGACCCCACAGACCCCAGGATAAGCTATGGTGAACGGTACCGATGCTGCTGTCTCAAGTCGTGCCACTGGTATGTTCTTGAAATATCAAAAACAAAACTGCAAAGGTAAAAAGACCGATCCACTTGAGCAGAAGAAACCCTGGAAATATTGGGAAGTAGACTGATAAAATTCTGTGTGTTTCTCTTCCTTTGAATAATTTAGTTTTGACAAATCAGAATTTTGATTTTAAATTACTACTCAGAAAATTCCAGATTAGCTCTAGTCATGAACTCTCTGTACAGGGATATAGAGGGAACTGCAGACGGAACAAATCTGCAAACTAAAGTAGTATGCCACATCAGTTCTCCTTTCCCACCAGACTTTTAGTATACCTGCTGCTTAAAATTATGGCATAACTTTCTCTCAAGCCTCTAGAATGCTAGAACTAAGGAGAAGAAGAAAGAGTAAGACACTTCCTTTCTCCTGACGAGCAACTATTAAAACTTAGCTTACTGAAATACTAAACCATGAGTGTAAACTAGCTATTAGGATACCAAGGACAAAGGAAGAACTAGTGTTTCGAGAACTTTAATTGCTAATTAGGGTATTTTAAAGAGACTATCCAATGGTATTGACAGCTCTGAAATACCAAACTATTTTTCAGTGTCTTACATTGTGCATCCAAAATCTGTAGTACTGTCTAGTGATGAAGACGTTGTGTGACTTACATTAACGTTACATTATTCTTAGTACCAACATAATATTCTTACTGCATTTGACAAGGACTGTTTAAGAGTTAATAGCGCTGCGTAAGACCACTTCTCTGATCTGCAAACACAGTAAGATGCATTATCTTTGGAATTATGTTAGCTCTAGAGTTAACCACAGGATGAAGAGATGCCATCTCCGCAATGAACCTCATTTTAGCACAAGGTAAACATACTTCCCCCACATCAGCTAGTCTCACAGCATTAGTGGTGTGTTGTGATTGATTACCAGCAGAGTGTTGCTGAGATATGGATTTGTATCTCAGCTTTTTATCACTATGACTTGCAAAAGGCAGTTCCTTATTTACAGACTCTACCTGTATTAAGTGACATTATTAGGTACTACTTTTGTTTAAGTGACACAAAAGCTTAGCATATTGGTGGTTTATGACATACAAGCTGTTTTAATCTGATGACTTACCCCTCACTTTTTCAATTTGTAAATAGGAGCTGCAGCATAAGAACATATGGTACTAAAGAAATTAAAGCCAAAGTAAATGGCATTAAAACAAATTCAACTATAACAATAGGATACTCAATCTGAATTATAAACCTGGATCTGTATTAAGACTTTTAAAAACAGGAAATAAAAACCTAAATATGAAAATTAACCTTTCGGGTGTTTTTTTTAAAGACCATTTCAGGGGTCTCCTGTGATTGAGTAATTTCTTTATTAACCCTCATTACTTAGATCTTGTAGTTAAATGAATAAATCAGTAAAGATATTTTTTAATAATTGAAATTAGGTCTGAATACCACATTACTAAAAATCAGTTGTTTACCTTTTTAACTTTTGGGTTCATATCACATTGCTTCTGATACTGTAAAAATACATTATGCATTCTTAAATGTTTATTACAGTAAATACACTTGCTTATATGTATAAACACCATCACTGAGCACAAAACCAAAGAGCCCAGCAAAACTACCAATCTAATGCTCATATTCCATACCAAATACCAATTAAAAAAAAAACAATGAAAAATTACATTTTACTAACTTTGTAATACTACAGCAGCTTACTCAAAAAAGGAATTTCATTATACTCTTCATGTAAATACGAAGATTTCCATCATTATTATTCTGCAGATAAGCTCCAACCTCTAGCATATGAAGCATCATGTACCATAAAGGGTCCAAAGTAAAGACGTTCCTTATGTACTTAAATTTTAATTTAAGCATGTGCTTGATTTATACCAATCAATTTGCTATGTGGGATTAGTTCCATCATCTTATAATCCAACAACGACTCCAGCAAAGACATTTTTTTGGTACAGCTTTACACTTAGGACACTCTGACAAAAATAATTTTTCTCATATGATGTATTACTTCAGCTAAGTATAGCAGCAAAAGTACTTTTATACCACTATAAAGACTTTCACATAACTGCCACTGCTATACTGCATTTCTACTCAACTGAAATATCTCTTCAGAACAACTTATTCAACTCATGTATGGTTTTTTTATTTTGTCATTTTTATTATGGCTTGGAAGGTTGGTTTGTGTTGGTTTTGTTTTGTTTTAATCTACAAGTATCTACTTGGTTGTTTGCAACAATAAAGTATCTCATTTGTGTAATTTTACAGAGAGCAAATCGTAAACAGGGTTTTCCATTCTCGTATCTATATATATATATATAAGCCATCCTAAGAAGTATATTCATGAATGAAACAGGATTGCAAGCAGGATCTGAATTTAGCATTCTCTTAGCCTTCAGTATAAGAATCATGTATGATAGTGCTTCTACGCACAAAAATCCCTAACTTAAAATCTGTAAAATATGCCAACAATGACACAGTCAATGCAGACTAAGCACAATTCCTACTAACACAACTATAAGGATTCTCCTTGTGGGGCGACAAGGGCAGCAGCTGCTTAGAGGTGGTTTCACTCTCAGCTGTGTTAAGTATGTTGTACTGCCATTATTCCGACATCTCCACTAACTGGCTAACTCATAATACCTAACCATTAGTTGGCAAACGCCAGCAAAGAATGAAGCAGAGGTTTGAACTACCTAATTTGGTAGTAGCTCTGGCATCTGATACTTGTTATTTACTGTACTGTAATAAGCTTGCAAACACGACAGGAACTATTCACTATCGCTCCCCAAAACAGGAGACAAGTTAGTCAAGGAAAGCTGAGCAGTTCACTGTAATAAAAACGAACAATCCTCTGACCTTTCACACTTTGGAGTCACTGCATTCAAGTATCACTCAGATTTCTCATTTTAGAAAAAGCAGTTAGTAGCCTAATATAAACAACAAAACTCATGACAATTTCTAGGCTTTGCTCACTTAAGGAGTACCTGCAGTTGTACCTTTTTCTCTGCAGCCAGACAACCCAGGCAGCACTTCTGGCTTTTTGGGATCCTAGGCAAGGCCTCTCCTCCATTTCGCCAGTCTTTTTTTCAAAAAGCCAACTCAGGTTAATTCTTCTCAAGGAGGTATCAACAAAACAAATAGCCAGTTCTCTGTACATCTGCTGCTGCTATTTCTTTGAAGAATTTTGTGTTTGAATTAAGAGAAAAAGTCCATAGCACAGTGATTCACTAAAATAAGGAATCTGATTCGACAATTACCTAAACAGAGACACATCACTTTTCCCTCCCCAACAAGAACAATTTACTTAGTAAATAATCCAGTGTAAGTTATCAGTGTAAAGTGCAGATATCTATGTTGAGAATATACTCTTCTGGAAAGGAAGTGTCTCCTGAACAGATGGAAAGATCTACCTCTTCAACAACCACTAAAGATAGGAGGAAAACAGATACACACTAACGAACGAGAGCATTTCCATTTAGATCATTTCTCCCCCTAGATACAACTTACGATGAAGAACTAAGAGAGCTTGCATGTCACTTGGCTGTATTTCCATACATTAGCCTTTATGAAAAACATACACAGGAAAACAGGAAATGGACTCTGCATTCCCCATCCTCTCATTCTCCTTCCATTTTGTATTAAAATTGAAGACAACAAATCTTGCACCTAAGGCAGAAATTGTTCTGCTGGATATTCATTTCATTACTTCAGGGTTTCCAGAAAGGCTGACATCCTGCTAAGTACAAACCTTTCCTGAACTTCCTTTTCAAGACTAAGACAAGTGAGGAACAAGATACTCAGAGAAACTCAGTCTGCATCTTCTGTCAGTGTACATAGAATCCAGGTTTCCATTTCAGGTCGTTCTGCTCTGGGAAATTCATATTTCATCTAGAATACTACTCCCATAGGAGCTAGAAAATTTCTTCAACTTGGTAATAAAGGTGGGTTGGGGTTCTTTGGGTTGGGTTTTTTAGTTTTTTCCTTGGTTAAATAGTAACACAATTTAATTTATGGAAAAACTAAATATTCTGTCCTCCCCTTCAAAACATAACAGAGAATGAGTTCTTTCTGTCCATGAGTGACAGAAGTGTAAACAGAAGCTTCAGTCGTACTGGCACTTGATCAGAAGGGCAGATTAGAGGCAGGTACCTGAAATGTCTTGCCTCCACACTGGACTGGAAGAAACAACAAATTCAACCCCTCAGAACAAGGTATGAATCGTATCCTTGCTTTCTGGACCTAGGTCTTGACTAAATCCAGACACTGAATCTAGACACAATGTTGACAAGAATTTTGCCATTGATTTGAGAAAGGACAGGCTCCACTTCAGCTGCTTAACACAAATGAAGCAACAGTACCTGAAGGCACACTGGTGAAGATGGCTGTCTTTATGGTAGCTAAACTCTTAAAAGATTTATCTATCACAAACTGTAGCTGGCTGCAAGGAGCATTCCATAAAATTTTCTACCTTCACAGCACAGGACTTCAGCTATGGGCCAGATGCTAATTCTTCTTATTCTAATTGTGAGGATAAAGCGGATATGAAAGGGCAACAGAAGATCTTTAAGATTCAAAATACCTGCGCAAAATCTGATGCCTCTACAAGGTGCTGAACAGAGGTAATTGTCAAACATGCTTTTGGGAAAAAACCTGCATTCTTCAGTGTCATGGTTTAACCCCAGCTGGCAACTAAGGACCACGCAGCTGCTCACTCACCTCCCTCACAGTGGGATGGGGGAGAGAATCAGAAGGGTAAAAGTGAGGAAACTCATGGGCTGAGATAAAGACAGTTTAATAGGGAAAGCAAAAGCCGCGCACACAAGCAAAACAAAACAAGGAATTCATTCACCACTTCCCATGGGCAGGCCGGTGTTCAGCCATCTCCAGGAAAGCAGGGCTCCATCACGCATAACGGTGACTCGGGAAGACAAACACCATCACTCCGAATGTCCCCCCTTTCTCCTTCTTCCCCCAGCTTTATATGCTGAGCATGACGTCCTATGGTCTGGAATATCCCTTGGGTCAGTCGGGGTCAGCTGTCCCGGCTGTGTCCCCTCCCAAATTCCTGTGCCCCCCCAGCCTCCTCGCTGGTGGGGTGGGGTGAGAGGCAGAAAAGGCCTCGGCTCTGTGCGAGCACTGCTCAGCAGTAACGAAAACATCCCTGAATTACCAACACTGTTTTCAGCATAACTCCAAAACATAGCCCCATACCAACTGCTTTGAAGCCAATTAACTCTGTCCCAGCCAAAACCAGCACATTCTGTGATCATGATCCCTGATGATTTTTCTAATGATAGCCTAAAAAGAAGTTGCCAAAAACATTTTGTCACAAATCTTTCCAAACTTCTGTTAAGTCTATCTGCATAAAGACAAGTGAGCATTAAGAATACTTGTTCCTTTTTATTTCATCTGGTTTCCTAATTTGTCCAAAAAGTCAGGTAAATTACTACTTTTCCAACCATACTCAGAAAAATTAAAATATTGTTACATTGAAATATAGACATACACTATCGTTTTGAAAGCAAAATCCTCAAAGCTATTGCAGAGACAGAATTTTTACTTCTTAGTGTTTAAAATAGAGAAACAGTTTTGCCTTCAGACCAAGCCTTTGAGTATGCCATCTATACTGCACCTTATGCAGAGAATTTTAGAGTATTCTTCCAGGGAAGAAGACCTAAGCAAAGAGCAGAGCAAAAATATCATCTGCCTACACTTCCTACAGAGACAAAAGACACTCACGAAGACAGCTTGCCATAAAGCAGAGTTTACAAATGACAACATTTTACTGTACATATACAAGAAGAAAGAATAATTTATGAACATCATACTTTATTATGATACTCAAATATTGCAAATCCTTTACAGACTACCAGGCCTACTTAAATAATCATTAATGTACAAAGCAAGAAACTCTAATACTTACATAGCTGTGACTCTTAAGGAAATCTGAAGGGTTGCTTGTGCAGACTTTATCCCCTTCCAAGCCAATTACTCTTTTACAGATATTTGATTTGGGGTCATTTGGGCTTTTCACAATTACAATATCTCCTCTGAGAGGAAAAAACAGAAACAAAAACAAACAGAAGAACTCTAAGTACAAACTATTTGGCTGAATACAACCGCATCAACGTGTATACTCCAAAAATATTCACGTACATTTAAGATATTTCCTTCTGCTGAAAATGCTTGTCTACAATTTCGGTTTCTTCAGTTTTACTTGGGGTGTAATTTTACGCACAGTTTTTTAAAGTACATTTGGAGAGATTCTTTGTTATTTAGATCATTTATGAAACATTTAAGACTACATTTTAATTGACAATGCTCTGATGAAATGAATGCCATTTAACTTGATCCTGTTGCTATGTAAACAAGGAACAGAACAGATTCCGTGTTTCTAAATGTTATTGACCAAATGTTATTCTTCCAATGGAACTTCAAATGTCTAATCTGAGTCCGTAAGACCTTACATTACTTTTGCCTCGATTATATACATTAGATTGTACAATGAAACAGACCACAACAAAATGGCCTTGAGCCTACTGTGCTCTACAACACAGTAATAAAATGACATTTGATAAACAGCCCTTATACCATTTGGTCACTTTCCTAACAACCTATCTGAGCCCAGCAATACCTACAGCCTGGTGTTCAAGAAAGACAAAACTGCTTGGAGAGGAGAAGTTACATTCACACAATAGAACTGTTTTAGGGAAAAAAAAATGGGAGTTCTTCCATTGTTTGGACAAAGCTGTAAAAGTGACATAGACTATATCCTAAATGAATTCTGACAAGTTGTTCGATGGGCTGTATGTGCTGATTACTTTAACTTCCATCAGACACAATGAGAGGAGATTTACAGAAAATTACAATTTAGAAGCAGAAGAATATATGAAAAATAAAGGATGGCTAGAATGTGGTTATTGACAAGCTCTGGCAAACGGAATGTAAAATCTAGTCTCAACAAAGGAGCATACTTTCGAATGCAATAAAAGTGGCGGCTAAGGTTCTCCGAAAAGACAATATCAGAATTTTGAATGGTTGGTTCCATTGAAGGTCCAGAACACTGCAAATTAAAAATAAATGAGAAAAAATTACTATTTCCAATTACGTTTATCTAAAACACATTAATATTCAAATTATTTGCTAATAAATTAGAAAAGGTGTAACGTAAAGAACAACTAAAAAAAGTGAGATCCTCCAAGGATACATTTAAAAGGTGAGGACAGCCTCCAGAGCACCTCTAACTCTGTTACAGCTCCGTATTCACTCAGGATTTGTCCTGAACTGGGCTAGGTGCTACGAGCCCCTACTGATCCATTTCAGCACCTAATCTGCGGGAAATTATTAGGAGCAGCACTGGAAGCTCTGCCAGCTTAGCCCTTTCTTCAGCCTCTGCAAGAGAATCATCACAGAAGCTGCAAGAGCAGCTCACAGCCGAACTCCACTGGGTCCAGCAGCAGGACCTGCTAGGTTTAGAACCTGGGGAGGAGGGGGAGGGAACAGAAAACATCCAGGAATCTGCCTGCAGTTGGAAACAAGAGCATTTCCTATGGCGTTATTAGTGACTACAGTCTTTCTGGAAGAAGGTACTCTCTGCAGAATGCTTAATCATAGTTTCCCATTTGCTTCAGTGATGCCTCAAACAATAACTTAGAAAAAACAGGAATGCCGAAAGTAGAAATAACTTTCATAAAGGCTGGACCTGCCTCCAAAAAAATAGGCTTTTACTAAACACACTTTGAAAAAGCTTTAATGAAAATGAAGAAACCTGAAATACTGGCATTATCATATATAACAATTTCAGTATTATAGTTTTATTTTCTTTTAAATGTCATGAAAATGAAAAGTTACCACAACAATTCCTCCAAGGTACTCAAAGGCACAATGCGCTATGCAGCCATATTGCACAGTATACCCAACAAATCGAAAGGTTTTTCCTAGGGCATTGCGAAGCATGGTACAGTGTTACGTCGTTCAGCTGGTTCTAGTCTACAGTAAAACAGAAGAATATCATTCATTTGATAACAACCTAACATTTATAAAATGATCTTTTGTATTTAACAACTGATGGACAATATTTTTTAAGAAAACAGTGAATAAAACCAACAAATAATCAGATATATCTGAGATTAAGATAACTTAAACTCAAATGCCATCAAAAGTTTTTTTACTACGCAGACACTTCCACATGTACAATCAATGGACCCCTCTCACCAGCTTATTAGTAAGATTCAGTTGAGTAGGACCTGAAACAAAAAAACCCCACCTTTGCCAAATTAGAGAAATTAATGGGAGAGAATGGTGTCAGTGCTCTCTGCTGACACAGCTGGGCTTCTTTTAGTCAAGACGGCAGACAAACTTACCTGCCGCATGTCTAAATATCTGCAATAGTTATGAGAACATCCTCCCCCCCAAGAGGTTTGGCTGAATGGATTCTGGAAAGCTGTAATCATACCTTTAAATGCAGGCTTCGACTTCCTGACTGGACCACATATTGTAACCCAGATGCAGCTATTTACTACGTAACACTTCACAGAGGTGTTTTAATCACCTGAAGACAGTGCAACTTAAATCACTGTTTTTCTTCAAGCACTAGGATTTAAAACTGAACACTCAACAGCAAAACTGAGAAGCATCAAACCAGCTGAAGTGATGTGAAGATATTTCACAATTGAAATTACATTCACAGAAAACCGGAGTAATCTAGTGGTCAGGTCACTTCTAAAGTTTTGGTTGACAATCAATCAAATGAAAAAAGACTTGAAGAACTAGACAAAATTAAGGACAAAAAAGGCGTGAATGGCTTGCCTAAGTAAGACGATACTAGAAAAAGAATACAGGAATTCTGGAGGTTTTGCAGAGCTTGCCTTTGACTAGACTTCCATTACCAAAACACTTGCATATAAAAACAAGGCATTAGGTCTTTCTCTTCTTAGCTACAGCACAGTGGCATAAATTCCACAGCACATAAGACTGTAAATATCTTCTGACCCTCTCCCCCAAATATTTAAATCAAACTCTGATGATTAGATGTAATTCCTGCAATGGTAATCTAACTAAAATGTTTCCTTACCCCAATTTTTAAGATATTTTTATATAAATATATGTATCTCTTAAGGAAGTGGAAAACACACATACTGAAGTGACTGAAGCAAGTTTTACATTTTGCAAGAAACCTGTCCCCCTTAAACTCAGTATCAGGTTTATCATGAACTAAAACCACAGCAAGATTTCCCTCATTTACTAAGATGGGTCAATATAGCTTGCCAAACAAATGCAGTAAGCAAAAAAAAAAAAAAAAGAAAAAAAGAAAAATTCTGTGTGTACAATATGCCCTACTAAATAATGAAGTAAAGACCTCCTCTTCTATATTTCATGATGTTTTGCTATTTAAATGGAGGAATTTAAAAGTGCATAGCTTTACTTGCACAACTCTAGAAGTTAATAGGAATTTTGCCTGAATACAATTAGAAGTGGCTTTTGTTCTTTGCATTTAGTATTTATTTATAAAGAAAAAAAATGACCATTCTTGGGGGGAAATGTGCTCTACCAAGCTCATTTCTGTGTTCCAAAAAAGAATTTATTTATTTTTTATTTTTTTTTTTTACATAAAACATCTCCAGAATAAATCCACTTAAACCAATCTGCGATTCAACATCCTTAATATTAGCTAACGAGTCTCACAGTAATGACCCAAAATACAAGAGAAAACAGGAAAGTCTTGAATTGTTTCATTAGCACATGCAGTGCCCAGCACACTGCAGACACCCTGTAGAAACGGAACAGTTTTGCTGTAAGCCAAATGCATTTTCAGCAGAATTTATTCTGGAGAGCCAGAAAAGTGGTTTGCTCTTCTCAATCCAGTACACTATGAAAAGCATGGACCAACTCCTTGCTCTCAGGGCCACAAACACTGTGAGCCCAGAAATGTGTTACAGGTAATAAAAGGAAGATGGAGTGACAGCAGATCGATTGGAGTTGCACAACTAGTGTGAATTAATGACCACACTCTATCTTTTGAGAGAAGTCCATCATCAATACTTCTTAACAGCACCTGCTAGAAAGGCAGCCTCACATTGCTTCTCAGCTGAGGCTGACACAAAAATACTGCACAACCATCCTGTATTTCAGATCCATGCTATTCAGAAACCCTATATTAATAGAGTAAGACAGTACAGAATTCAGGCACCTGTGGATATTACAGGTAAAAAGGAATTGTATAAACTTTGCATTACATTGACTGAAGTAGGTAGATATTGTTGATTGGGCCAAATGGAACGGTAGCAACAGATTCATTAAGAGAAAATGTAATCCTCTCATGCCAACAGCTATCAGGTTATAACTAAAGTATTTTTTTACTATAAAACTACAAACAACTGCTCTATGTCTCCGAAAATAAGTTTCAGACTGATTGCAACTAATTTCCTGTTAAAGACTCTGGATGACACGTACTTCCCAATAGTTACACTGAACACATTCATTTCTCTCTAATGTCTCTGAGTAACTCTGAATTAGGAGGGATAGATTTGCAAATTATTCAAGGAAACACAGGGCTCAGAGTGAGCTTTACCTACTGCTAGAGCTGTCACGGTATATAACTAACCACAAAGATAGAGCATGAGTGAAAAGGTCTCAAATTTTGTTCCCAGTTCTCTTAAAATAAATTTTTAACCCCTAAGAAATGGATTCCACCAGTCCCAGTTTATAAATGTGGCATAATGGATTTTTTTTAAAGTGCTCAGGCTTATCAGATATTCATGCTAATGATGAAAAAATTCTTAGTTCTTACATAAGGCTTTTTATTACTACCGAAGAAAGTTAATTTCAAATTAAGGCATATATATATATATATACCCCTAAATCATACACAGTTTGAACCTAACAAGATAACTTCAGAGGACTGGGAGTTCTGTTTTTAACATTAAGGGCCATCTTTAGACATCTAATGTTCATTCCACAGAAAAACTACAATCCTGAAAGTTTCCACGTAGTTTTAAGTAACTACTTCTACTTAATAAGTGAATGGTTGTAGTAAGTCCAGTCAAAAAAGAAATAACCTCTAGTTTATTAAAAAAACCCACAGAATATTTATCTTACAATTGCTCTATCTTAAGCATCAGTAAAATAATTGTTTCCTCAGAAAACTATTTATCAGTACATTTTTAAACAATGCCATACTGTTGATCACAAGGTAAATGGCTGAACATTTTTGCACATCACACAATTAATTTTAATACAAAGTGCTGTCAGCAGGCAACTTCACCAGATACAGCATAAGACCATTAAACACAATAAAACAAATTATTTAAGTCACAGGCCCCTTGAAAACTTAATGGATCTGTTGTATAAACATCCTTATCACAGAACTAACAGCATAAAACCTGTTAGAATTACTTCCAGGTACTACCTACTATTATATAGTAGATAGCTGAAAATTCTATACTGAAATAGACATTGTTTTTATACCAAACATGGACATTGATTAAAAAAGGTTACACATCCATTTTTATCACATAGAATACAATCTGGTGGTTTTACAAGAACTGCATAGTTTCTCCCCTGCAGCAAATAAAATGCAAAATGTAATTACTATTATCTTCTGTTCCCTTTTCCTTACATAGCCTGTGCCTTCATAGTTTGATTTTTTTTGTTTGTTTGTTTGTTTATAAAATTAATCACAGCTAGCAGGGTAGAAATCACTTTGAGCCTCATGAATGACATCCAAGAGATGGGAAAGGATTAGTTCTCAGTTGCTGCCAGTTATAGCGCCAGGTGGCTTTTTCTGCAGTGAAGGTGTTACCGATAATCCCATTACATTGGTACTAAATCTTGCAGACATCAAAATTATCACCAAGGTTCCTTTTCATCCCATCCTTTCCAAATGACTGGAAGTCGCTTCACCTGAAAGAAGTCAAATCCACATGCAGCTGCTGTTTTAGCAGCCAGCGGACTCCCTGAGAATGCCAATCGTGATCCAATTTCGCTGTGCTGGTGGCCCCCTATTCCCTGTCCAATAATACATCTGTTAAAAAATCCTACAGCTACAAATCAAGTTTAATCCTACCAGGGACCTCATGTTGGTCTTGTCTTCCAAAAAGGCAGCAGGTTTTGCCGTCTATCTCTGCTAGTGTCTGGGGAATACTCTTTAAATCCCAGCCCTACTTAGAAGAATAAGCTAAGGATCACAAAACATGACCTCAAAAACCCTGATATGACTATATTCTGACCCAGAGGCATTCATTCTAGGTGAAGATTAGAACTTTGCATAATAAGATTACACAGCAAGTGAATGATATCAAGGGACTATCCATATGCAGCCGCCTGGTTTTCTATAGACAGCCTGTGCTCTGCAATATGCAGTACAGACGAAACAGAGCTTGGTCTTTCTAGCTGAAATAAAATAGATCCACATAAATTAGTTGCCCATTTCCAGATTCCTAAATCCCCTATTACATCTTTTATTGACAGCTCCTGTGAGGATAGCACAAATGGTATTCTCTTTGTATTCTTTGCTTCTGTAACAATCACACTGAGGGAAATGTACATAGGTTGTCTAGAAATTAACATCTTGTTTGCTGTAATCTTGGATTACAATTAACTGTGTACATAATAAAATTAGGAAATCAATGAGCAGATTTATGATCTACAGATAACCAATGGCATTGTGTAAGACAGTTTAACATATGGTGCCAAAATTTTAAATACAGGAAAAATCAAAGTCACAGCCAATGAAAGTGTGGCTAAACAAATTGTTGGACTCAATATTAAGTAGATTTTTCACTATAATAAAAAATTTCCAGTCACATTTGCTTTATATAATGCTTGCTAATTCTGAATTTTCACTGAATATTTAGTGATGGTTTATCAGTTTTTCCTTAGCTAACAGAAACTCCTAACATTCTCCGCTTCTAACCAGACACCTTTCTTCACACAAGGTAATCCCATAACTTGCACCATCTCTTTCCCAAAGGGTTACTCTGAGATTATTACTTTAAAAAACCCAAAACAAAGAAAAGAAAATGCACACTGACCAGGCTATTTAAATATTTATGTTTGAGCTGTTATTTATATTAAACTATTCTTTTAAAACTTCTGCATGAAATTAATGTTACATGTGCTAGACTAGTGAGAGGTGTATATAAAGTTTATTGAGAAAGATTCTTCCCATATCAGATACACAACTTAATAAACATAAAATGTTTTAAATATTCTAATTATAATCTGAGGAGTCCAAACATCTAAAGCAAAACAAGAACAATTTTCAAAAGGTCTTTCCAAGCAGGGGGTCAGGCAGAACTTGATTTGTATTTCTAGCTGTTGGTTTTCTCTAGAAGAAACACTGGATTCAGTCTGGCAAATCTGAAAAAGCTTGGTGATATTCTGGAAGAGAAGATTATTTTTCCACATTATCTCTACTAGGCACTGACAGTTTGTCTCTAACAAGTGCTCCTTCATCTACTGATCTCAAGCTGACAAGAAGCTCAGTCCTGTAAACATAAATTCACAGAGTGCAAAATCCTCTGGTGTTAAACTAGAGACTACCTACATAAGAACGAGCAATTTTTTAAAACAGATTTCAAGTAGTTCTCACTGGTTCTATTTACCTTTGGGAAGCAACTCCTAACAATCCCACAACCCTGTATAAAACACTGTATTAATGGTCAGATGCATTCCAGGGCTTCTATCTTCCTCTGCAGCTCTATACACTTATCTTTGCTGAACAGAGAAATCCAAATAGCTGAGCAAATAGCATAGGCATCGTCATACATGGCAAGTTTGAGCCTCTGAGGGATGCTGAAATACTCACTTAACAGTTTCCTGTAACAATGTCAAAGTTAGGACAAACGCCAAAGGTCTGATAGACAGCACAGTCACTTTCCTGGTGACTGAGAAAAATGTACCATGTCTATATGACAAGGGTCAAATAATTATATTCTGAGCTATAGGCATTTATCTTAAATTTCAAGAAATTTACTTTGAGACATACATATGTAAACATTTAAAATTAATTTTAATTAACCAAGACAAAGAGTTATAAGTCCAATTTGCACATTAGGCACTTAAAATCTACAACCCTACAGAAACTGAAATTGTCCATGGCTCACATGTCCCCTGCACTTACCAGTGCTGACACACCTTCTAGAAATATGCAGGTATTTTTGGAAATACTACTCAAGGCATTGAATAGAAGAGGGGTAAATAATTCCCCTATGCACTGACAAGTAAAAAGGCTGTTTACTTAAAATATTTGTCATTACAAAGAGGATTGTTTGCTGGTAAAAAAAAACCAAACCCAACAAAAACAACACAAACAAAAAAACCCAAAACCCTCCACATCAAACAAAGCAACCTATTTATGTACACCATCAGCAAGACTGTTTAGAAAGAAATACAAGTGTCCTAATCTTATCCCCAGTGTTAGTCTCAGATTAGAATGCCATCATTGAAGAGTACTCCATAGTGGTTTATGAACACAGAAATCACACAGTATGAGATGTTAACACAACTAGTAAATCAAACCTATTATTAAACATTTGAAAAATACAAAAGCAAAAAACAAGACCAGTTTTAGCACTGTCAGAAAATATAACAATAGTAATAAAGAATCTTTCTGTGTTCATCAATACTTCCCAGTTACAAGCATCACCTTCTAATGAAATATCTTATGCATACTCTGCATTAAAAAAATGTGTTAAAAATCAGGAGAAAGGAAACATACAGTCAGACAAAAGTGAGCTCAGTATTTACAAGTTACCTGAACAGAAGAAAAATGCAAATCAAGTGCTTGTCACTGCTATTATTCTACAAAAATTTTGATGGCTTTCCCAAATTGTATTTTAGTTACGAAGTTCTAAATACATGTACATTGATTCAACTACTTATTTTTTTCATAGCACAAATTGCATTTCACATGAGTTTATGCAGGGAAAAAACCCTATAATTAGTACTTTTTCTCATTGCTCAATAAAATTTTATTAATTATTTCTGAGCTGGTTTATGTGTAAAACCCAAGTTCTGTAAGTTCTTCTCCACTTACAGATACAAGTATTAAAAAGAAGTTCCAAACATCAATAGATGACTGCAATGATATTCAGTCTAAGTTAATCCCCAGACATCCAAATCCATGAATAAAAATTCATCAGTTTTAAATACACTGAGCCTATTAAGCAAGAACAAAAGCATATGCACAAAAGAGCTTTTAATGTATTTCAAAGCCCACAAGAGCCATGGTCTCATTAAAATTATAAATTACACAAACATGGAATAAAGATTCAAACTGCAGTGCAGCTAAGCAGATTACAGAAAACCCCGCGTTCCATATGATAACACACCATGGCCCTCCCAGATGGGGGCTTGGAACAAAAAGGCCATCACTGCAGCTAGGGAAAACCTCCTTGTGATCTCTGGTTTCTGTTCAGCAGATGACAGCCAAATAATATGTTGATTATTCTGTTTGTGCTGCTAAGCTTGTAAGATGGAATAAAAGCGATATGATCTATTGTGAACTCAATGCTAATGTGTTGCTCCACTCATAAATAATATACTGAATTTATTCTGAAACTATCTTTTTATCTGAGTTCCAGGTTTTAAATGCATGAACTAAAATAAAAAGCCAGCATAAACTATTATTTAATTTGATGGTTTAAAGTAAAAGATACAGCTGACACAATAATAAGTGAGAAAACTGACTACTTAGTGAATTAAATAAGTACAGGTGCCTTTCTCAAATTTAGCAAATGATTATATGCTGAGGTGCAGAGTACCTGCAAGATGCTGAGCACACTCCGGCCCTACAAAATGCATTATCACTGATACCAAACAGATTACCAAAAAGGGTCTATATGGCTTATTTTACCACAGATAACCACCCCAAATCCAAATTTCAAATGAGGACACTTGTAAAACAGAAAAATAGTACAGAAACAGCATTGTATAACTTCACTAATATTCTGTCTCCCTGACTGAATTGCGTTCTTACAAACTGTTTAATAAAATTTTAGTAAGTGATCAGATTTTATTTCATCTAAGTTTACTAACTTGGCTTGTTCCAAAAGCATGCAATTTGGCTTGCCATTGTTTTCATAACACACTGCCTTTTTAAAAGGAAAAAGAGTCACTGGTCATACAGCTCCTTTCACAGATGCTGTGTACACGCTGAGAAGGCTGATGATCTTCCTATAATTTAACGTTTCTGAATTTTAGGTCTTATGCCAGAAATGTTAAAAATTCTGTTAAAAAAAAAATCACTGCCGCTTGACAATAGCATGAGAACATTGGACCAAACACTGCTTCACACTTCTTGGGACTAATGGAAGCAGAGTTGATAAAGAGAAATGGCGGAAACATGCAGCTCCAAGAGTGTGCAACTGTTTTCTCAGAAACATAAAAATGTACTTAGAAGCTCAATTACCTGTCTTCCTCTGCTAGGGACACAGAGGCAGCTCTAATTCACAGAAATAATGAAAATATGGAAACTGAAGAGATACTAGAATCAAGTGCATGTAAGTCTTGAGACTAAAAATTCAGATAAATTACTTCCTCCAGAACAAGCGCCCCATTGTAATGAAATAACACATATATATTTTCATAGAAAAAACAAGATAGGACCTTGAAACAATTAGTGAAGCTCACATTTACACTAGCAACCACAACCTTAAGTCTGTCCCATTTACAATACAGTATTGTAAGTTACTCTGCAGTTACCAGTTACAATACTCTTGTTTCTATGACCCTGATGATATTTCAGTTTCCCTCAATCTGTTTCAGTTGCTACAACTTTAAATATTAATTTATTTTCATTCATCTTACATACGTAATCTCACACAAAATGCAAAATAGTACTTGGGGGTAAAAAAATGGTAGCAGCCATGCAACTCAAGCACTTTATGATAAATGTATATTTCTATAACCAAAACTTTTTTCATATTCTTATGAAATTCATATAATATAAAGGTTTCAACAATAAAACAAACTTTTCCAGCTACCATCACAGCACTAATATCTAAGCTAGCAAAAGCTAACTCAAGTCATCACAAACTTCAATGCATTACTGAGTAGATGATAACTTGGCTTGAGTAGATAGTAACTTGAGAATCACAGAGGTGATTCTCAAACACTGAGGCGCAAGGGAGCTAGCTTGCTTAAGTAGCCCTACTCCTAGATACACGCTCCTGAAATGGGATTTCAGCAAATATAGCAGTTTTGGTGTGGAATTGGCAGGCTTAGTATTAGAGTTGGAAGAAGCTGAATCCATTGAGATAAAGAATAATGAAAGTTTGCCAGGCTACAAAAAAGCCAGATATTCAGTGTTTTCTGGTTTTTTTCATCACAATATTCCAAATTTAGAACAATGTAAGTTTTATCAAGTAGCCAGTAGTTGATCTGGCTTTTTATATTTAAAGTGAGTTTTACTAGATTGCTTGCTTGTTTTACCTAACTTTATAATTCACACTGAAAATACTTAAAGTCCAAAATGCCTCTTTTCTTCATCTACCTCTCAATGACCTCATTAGTTTACCATTCTAAACAAGTTTTTACAACAGTCATATCTTTTGAAAAGCAAGCAAGACTTCCGTCTCTGTGCTCAGAAAAGGTATAGTTACCCAGCTCTACAGAATTACTCACAGCAGCACATCTTCGTTCATCCCCCACTCTATAGATGGTCACAATGCTATGAAACTAGACAGAAGTCCATCAAATACATCTGAGTGTTCCTATGACTCTGCAGTATCTTGTCCTCAGCAAAACCTGAGGGCTGTACACTTTTGAAGCCACTGACTGACACCACTACTTGGGAAAGCCAAAACTAGTGCCATCCTGAACTGGGTCAGTAACTGCATGGCTATGCACAGTGCTATATAAATTACTACATCGACCTCCTTGTAACACACCTATATGCATTTCAGTTCAACCACTGCTCTTTTGCCTGGCTTTATCAGACTAAAGATTGAGTAGTTCATAAATCTAAGACAGAATGGACAATAAAGTGGAAAAAACTGCTTGTTAGAGGATACTACACTATCTGAAGTTACTTCCACACTGGCAGTGGCTGAACAACCAAGCTAGCATTAACCTACCTGTCTGAAATATCTGTGGAAGCCGCAATGATCAGAATACATCGTTGGCTAGCCCACTGGAAAGCTGTGGTTCCAAGTTCGTGGGACTCGCCAAGAAGTTACATCCTTACATGTAAGCATGTTGTCAAAGATTCCCATCTTTGCAATCATCAAGGTTTTGAGACTTATTTTCAATTAACTGTCAGTTCACCATTCTACCCCAGAGTAGGAACCTTCCGAACCTCACCTAGCGTGCCCGTCATACTTCAACAGATCTCAGAGCCTGTTGTTGAAAGCTAAGCTGAAAAATGTCAGCAATACAGATTCTACACTTCAGCACAGTAGTCTGAAGTTACCTGTAAGCATAAGAAGAGTTAACAATAACATTTCCTTTGTAAGAGGGGAGGTCAGACAGGTGGGTCTGTGCAACTAGAAGACTTATGACCCAGATTGTTTCCTTTTAATTTCAGAAACTACTGCAGAAGTACTTCTTGTTGAAACATCACTGTTTGGTTTTGGCTAACATTAGAAGAGGCAGAAAATTCTCCATTATGAAAACTCCTTAAAAATATTTCAGCAAGCGGAGATGAACTCCAATTCTAAAAGAATTCTAAGGTGATTGGTTAAATCTTCTCTGGCCACAGGCAGGCCTCAAGTGCTTTGCCAAAGCATTTCACAGGTTTCAGGTCTCACAATATTGCAGATGTGATGGACGAAACAGCTAAACCAAAAAAAAAAAAAAAAAAAAGCACCTTCTATAAAACCCCACAATGTAGGTGAGGAGCAAACATTGCCTGTATTCCAGCACCTGCTGATACTGTAGATTTTGTAATAGAAACAACATG
Organism: Aquila chrysaetos chrysaetos; assembly: GCF_900496995.4. Taxonomy (NCBI): domain Eukaryota; kingdom Metazoa; phylum Chordata; class Aves; order Accipitriformes; family Accipitridae; genus Aquila; species Aquila chrysaetos. The sequence goes on along the minus strand of NC_044019.1, from coordinate 21,961,855 downwards.
GTTATTTGGAATAATGCCTTTGAAGACTAAAAGCCCTAACAACCTAGCAGAAAACACAACGCTTTTTTGAAATCCAAAGTGTGCCAATTCTTAACCTTTGTAATACCAGCATATCAGGAAAAAGTGCTATGGCAATTATAAACTAATTTCAACGATACATGTATTTTTACAGATATTCAGTGAATCTTAGGCTCTAAAAGCACATGTAATATAAGTTATTCTGTACCTTTGCATAAACTGCACTAATATAAATTACATTTTAAAAAGTCACAGCTATTAACCTTTCCTTTCCATAAATCATAATTACCTACACTATTTACCTAGCTTTAGAAAAGCCTATTTAATGAAATATGTGCAGATACAACTGGAAGACAAAAATGAAGGCTGAAAATATCAACACATTTAAATTAGTTTTTTCCAGTTGAAACGCTAAGTTTACTCTTCACCTCTTCCACTGACATGCTGAAGTGACAAACTGTTTTATTCTTTGAGGGCAGCCATTTGTATTCAACATGAAATAGATTTCTGGATGATAAGCATCTGAAAAGGCTAGAATCAATCTGTCTTAATTTCTAGTTTTTTATCTTGAAGTAAGCTTTATATGGACATGGAACCCCGTATGGAAACATTACAGAGTATCAAAAGCTGTAATACAAATAATACTCCTTTCTAGTTATTGGGTTCTTTTTTTCCCTTATTGCTTTTAGTCCTATCTTACAAGTATTTTTAAATTAATTTTTTTTAAATGAAACTCCTCTTTTTATGATAAACAGAAGGAAAATAATCTCTATGAAATATACCACTAATCTGTATGATGCTTATTAAGACAGTACATGCAACTTACAAGTCATTTTCAATATTACTGTTCCACAAGTTTCAGTAATACTATACTGTACATTTTTATAATCTGAAACTACAGAAACAATCACTTTTTTTATGATTTATTATTGTCTTCAGCACATACCACTTTAACTCATGTCTCCTAATTTATTCACTTCTATTTTAAAAGAGCTGTTTAAATTAGACACAGGTTTAAATTTTCATCTCTGTTGTTCAGTATACCCACAGGGATGCATTTAGGTAACATCCAGCGGCTTTCTGAAGAAAATCATATCATGTTTTATGTAATATCATACAACTGGTATGTCTTAAACCCTCCCACTAATCCTTGCGTTTTCCACAGACTGATTGGATAAGTAGTCTTTAAGCTTTTTCATACTGAAAAAAAAAACCAGGTCTTTTGGTGTCACAACTTCCAGGATTAAACATTCTTTCCAGTTGTTCGCTCATGGCCTGAAGATCCTGCACTTTCAAACTTATCCCATTCTAGCTAGTTCAAAGATCAGGAAAATGAAGCCATCTTCTTTGCAGCCATAATCCACGACCCATGCTGTTAGATACTTAAGAACATCTCAAAAGCAAACTACCTTGTTTCAGCTCCCAGCGGGAGCTCAGCAGGGCATTGGATCACATGACTGCAAACCCTACCTAGTCAGGTGACTCAATAGCTAATCTGATTTGGTGACTATAAAACTTTAATCAGTACAGTCTAATACCATCACATTCCAGAACTGATGAGGGAAGCAGCTTGGCGATGTAACAGCAAAAACTAATAAGATTATGAATTAGAACTGCCATTAGGATGCAGTTTTCTAGTTCTCTATCCCATATGTAAACCCAACAGAAAAATATTACTGAAAACTGATCAGGCAGTCATATGGTTTTGAAACAAAATGCACCGATATGTTTTATTCCAAAATGGATAGCATTCTATTGCCACAGAAGGACAAGAGCATACACTGAATCTTGTAAGGCACAATTAAACCCAAGGAAAATAAATTATGTACATCAATAACATGGTCTCATTGAGAAACATTGCTCACACAATACAGCCTCAGCTTGCATTAACTGAAGGTCCTAAGAGTTTACATCTGTAACCCACACAGGCTGCATGTAGTAAACAAAGAGAGGCAGTGACAGCCACAACAGGTGTCCTTCCTCTTATCAAGCAGATATATCTAAAGCACACTTTAAGAAGTGCTGCTATTTTGGGGACACTAGGATTTTCACCAAATCCGTAGGCTACAGCTTTTGAAGAGAAACTACAAACATACTTGCAGATCAAATTCCAAGCATACCTTTTCCCAAATGTTTTGATTGCTCTCTCGGTCACCCATTGTATTCCCTCCATTTTTTCCTTAGGGAATTCTCACCCAAAATCCTCTTAATCCATCTTAGAATCTGCATTTGGCATAGGTAAGTAGTTGAATTGGATCACCAAGTTTACAAAAAATGGAAAAGACCGCTTGATTTCTTCATACTAGAGTTAGGATTTGCAGTTAAAATTGACATAAACATTTAATCAGGTCTACATGATAATATGTGAGCTGCGAGAAAGAAAAGCTGATTATTCTACGGTTTAAGACATCCCAATCTGGACACAAAGGTTTAAACTTCTCCATTTTACAATGAGCTGAGTATGACCATAGTTGCCATAGCTCAGCTGACACGAAAAAACTTGCCAAGACATTTCCTGATCACTTGCAATCATTTCTGTGTTTAGTTTCTCTGCATTTCAATTCCACCCCTAGAGCAGGAATAGTAGGACCTATCTACCTACTAATGTGTATTTAAGGATGAGGGGGTTTTTTATATAGTAATACCTAGAATTACAATTCCTGCAGTCTTGCTTTCTGTCAGACAGCCCCTAGTGGGATCTTTCACAATGGCTGGAAATTCATCTTTTGGAAAGTGGACATGTGAACATAAGCAAACCTTTAGTATCATTCAAAGAGAGTGAAAAAGCTATTATTCTTCCTGAAAATGAAACATCACTGACTTAAAAATAAAGACATTTCCATAAAATTAGTTTCTTCTATACTCATCTGAAATGAAATGCAGGTAAGTCAGATATTTTAAGTGGTGTTTTTATAAGCACATATTCATTTGTAAAGCTTTATTGTATTAAATAGTTAAATTTAAAAAAATTAAATCTTTGAAAAATCGCTTATTTCTGCCTGCCTTCTAAATCAATAGGACTTTAACTGTAACCATCATCTTAAAAGGTAAGAGAGGAAAAATGAACATCACAAACAGAACTACTGCAGTACTTTAACATTCAGTTCTTACACTAAAAAACTATTTCTACTTCTCGATATTTTTTTTTAATATCTGAAACAGTCTCTTCTGTTATTAGTTACAATGCAAGAGACAGTTTCTCTGTATTTCAAAGGACGTCAACTCACAAAATTTGTAACAAAAGTATCACTTTATTTAAAAATACATGGAATTCTGAAATAGCTGCAAGCTTCACAGTCACCAAGAGATGGAAGGTTCAGCTACCCCTTCCCCACTGTGTGTATATGCCCTTTTCCTTGTTGCATCAACTCAGCAGTACGACACAAAATGAAACTATTAAGAAAGTAGATAGACTGTTCCAAGTCAGATTAGCGAGCTGAATTAGCTCAAGAAAGGATCTGACAAGCACCAGGGTTTGTTGGACTGGAAGCAGAGGAAAAGGAAATGAGACTTCCTTTTTTAGTAACACTGACCTATTATATCAGCTCAGGAGATGCTGAGATTTCCAGTAAACTTGCACTTCAATCAAGAAACTCTAAAAAAGGTAGCACCACAGCACAAGTATTTCCAATTGCAAAATACTTTCATTATGCAGGCTCCAAAATTAAAGAGAAAAAAAGAAGGAATTATTTAGCCTCTAGTTTTAGTTGCCCTGTAGGAAAATGAGGTAAGGAAAAAAAGCATAAAAACTACCTGTCAGAGAAGTACTAATGAGAAATGGTAAAACAAGAGAGGACTCAGCCCTGGATGTATGTTTACACCTATACTGTAAAGTTAATGCAACCTATATTAGTCTATTTTATTTAAAAAAAAACAAGCAAGGAAGTAATTTGTCTCACTGAAGTAACAAAAGGAAATGTACTACTTGGAACGGGGAAAACAATAATCACTGAGACAAAGTGCATGTAGTATGTAATTTGATTCTTTTTCTGATAGGTAAGTGGTAACTTATCAAAGATAACCTCATTGGCTTACAAGCATTTTATAAAAAAAAGTTCTCTAATAAATATACTGCATTTTTTAATAGTGTTACACACATGTGCAAGCACTCATATCTGAAATATTTAGGTATCCAGACTCCAGAATGACAGTACAGTAAGAAATGGAAGAGTTGACATGATGGTTTAAAAATGGAGAACTCTGTAAGTTTCAGTTTCCTCACTCAATTATACAGAATTTACACCATAGGATCCCACTGACAATAACAGATTCTTGCACTCTTTTTAAGAGTTGTGAATTATGCTTTATGCCTTTATTTTGTTAAAGTCTTTTCTATTGCAGATATTCACAAATCATTAGTCAGATCCTACAGAAGTGACGTTTAACAGGTATACTTATTTCTCACCATGTTTTCAAATGCATCCTTTGATTTTTTCCTCTAAAGACAAATACTTCTTTCACTGAACAATAATCTACATTTGAAATTAAATATTTATTATTCAGTATTTCACAGTTTAGCAGCAAATATAAAACTTTTAAGACAAACTCTTGCTACTCATGATAAAAATCTTAAAACTGTCCACTGCCTAACATGTAAAGAAGCTTGGCGAGCAGCAAAACAAATGTCTTCCTAGCTGGTGAAATTGCATAATACTGAAACTTCATGCTCCTGAGTTTGAATTTGTTATGAAGGAAAAACTTCTGAGGTTCAGGATTATTAACATATTGTTGCTCTTTCTTGCTGTTCATATTAAATATGAGGATTATTTTTTTCCTCAATTGAAAAAAAAAAAAGGCTCAACAACCACAGGTGTTCAAAAACCATGGCTTACAGCAATAACAAAAATCATTCATTGAGATTAAAGACTGAGAGTGGGGAATTATAACATTAGACCCTCATTAGTACATCCTGCTATGTGCAATTGTCTTCAAGTAGCTTGGGATGCATCTGAAGTACCAACAGATTAAAAAAATACACAAATACTTGTGATAGTGGCTATTCTATATGCACATAGGGATTTCTCTTAAATTCAGAGTACTATAACAAAGTGTTGATTTACAAAGCAAGCATACTAAAATTTTTCATTAAGATAAAAAGCATTTTAATGTCTTTGTATATTACATGAACAGAAAAGGAAACATCAAGTTCAGATATCTCACCAGTTTTTACATATACTCAGTTTAGGGCAGTTGTTTGCTGCCACATACAAGGCCACAGGCTACTATCTACAAATTGCTAATAAAGAGTAAAGAACATGCTAATCTTCCAAAATACACAGAAAACTTTCTATGGTATTAGCAACGGATTCAACAGTAAATGCTACCCAAAAAAAAAGCACAGAAATCACATTTCTCACACAAAGCAACTTCTTCTGCTACAGCTCTTAACTTATGACATGGTCCAGAGCCATCATGTTGATGCAAAGTCTTGCTTCCAAGGGAGAGGTCTTAAATCATACGTTTATTACAGATCCGCGGCTATTTACAAACAAGAGAGGGACTCCAAGCACGCTTACATACAGTTACTTAAAATACCGTGAGAAGAAAAAGAACGTTTCAGAAATACTTTTGCCTTCCTACTCGCGTCCAGGCTGGCACACAAGAACAGCTTGTTTTTGAAGAGGGTGATGCCGACGGCGCGGCACAGAGACTGACGAGGTAACCCGGGAGTGCGCAGGCCAGGCCTCTCCCTTCACGACTCGCTCTGCTTCGAGCCTCACCGCCGCCTCGGCCACCCCAACGCCGCCCCCCCCAGAGAGAAAGCGGGGTTGTCCCCTCCGCAGCACGGCCGAGTCACCGGCACCGCACTACCACGCCTCCTCACGCCGGCCCCGCGCCAGGGCGGGACGAGGCGCGGCCGCCGCCTCCCGCTACCGGGACCCCTCAGCCCCGGGACGCCTCAGCCCCGGGACCCCGCGCCCTCCGGCCCGGCCCCGCCACACTCACCTGCCTGCTCGCTACCGGGCGCCCTAACCCTTCCCCCGCCCCTTTAGCCCGGGACGTGCAAACAACGCGGCCTCCCATTGGATAGCGCGCCTCCCATGCCGCTCTCCCATTGGTGGAGAGGAAAGGGCTTGATTCTTCCCGGCGTCCCCTCGCTCCTGTCAACCGAGAGGCAGCCGAGATGGCGGCAGCCCCAGCGGCCGGCGGGGCGGCGCGGGGCCGCGGGGCCACCAGCTTCCAGCGGAAGGCCGCGGCCGGCAGCCGCCTGGCCGCTGTCGCCGGCACTCGGCCTTCCGTTCGCCACGGGCAGCTGCTGCTCTCCAGCGGGCTCCCCTCCCTGGACTGTGTGCTAGGTTGGTGGGGAGCGGGACCTGGGACCCGGGACCCGGCTGCTGCCGGCCCTCCTCCCCCGCCCGGCGGCCCTCTCCTTTGCCGGGGCCTGCCTGTCGTTTACCTTCCGTGACCCCGCAGCTACTCCCGCAGGCTTTTCCTTCCTCCCCACAGTTCCCGGGATTGGGGGGAGGACGGCGGGGGTGGGAAGAGGAAGGGGCAAAGCAGGATCCGTTTCCCGCCTTGAGCCCCCCCGCCCCCGTGTGAGGAGGAGGGAGGCGGTGCGGGCAGGTGCGCCCGCTTTGTAGGCTGCGTGCGGAGGAGGAGATCGCCGTTTACCGTTCATTTAAATCGGTTTAAGCAACCTTTCCAGAGTGGAAAGCTACTCTGTAGATTTACTTAGTAACACAGTCCTGTCGTGTTGCAAACTGTCACAGTAAGGGGTCTGAAGTTTTCGGTTTTGAAAAAAACATGTTTGCTGAATTAACTCGTAGTTGAACGTGGCGTAGTTCTGGTTCTTCAGTATGGCAATTTTTAGGATGCATTTGACCATGAGATTGGATTTTCAGTGTGCCTTTTCTGTCTTGCTCGCCACTGCTACATCATTATAAATGCCCCGTTTAGATAAGGTACGCTGGTGTGATGCTGTTCTTACTGTTGGTGAATCTGCTTTTGCCTGCTGTCACTGTCAAGATGCAAGATAGTTCCTTGGACTGATCTGTTGTGAACCATTGCTATGTTATAATCTGTGGCATGAACTAGCACAGCTTACTTGGATTGGGAACTAATTCATTTTGCTCATATAAACAGTGTGTTTTATCTGTATGCACTAGGGATGCATGATCCTTTTACTAACTAGTGATACAGTTGCAGTACATCTTCAGTGTACGTAGGTGGGACTACTTTTAGGTGAGGAAGGCTTGACTTTAGCTTTGTTCGTTCTTCCTTGGAAGAGTACATGGAATATAGGAATATACCACTTTTCTTTCTAAGGATATTTTATATGAGTAACGATAAATATAAAAGTTGTATCCATTTGAGTTTTTTCAGCCTGTGTATCTTATGCAGAATCACACTTCTGTATCTTTTGTGTGTTTGTGTGTCTGGTAGGGAACACCTGTACTTTCATCAGGGATTTGCATCCTTGTGGAGAAAGCTCTTCCTCCTTAAGAGAGAAGTATTTCATTAAGTGAGTGTAATTTGTGAACCCCTCTAATTGCATAAATATAAGATTTGCATTGAATATTCCGGTTCTTCATATTCCCTTTTATAAACAGTGGATTTTGCACAGCATGGGTCAGATATAGACAGTTCCCGTGGTGGCAGTCTCCCAAATGTCCAGGCACTTGCTAACATAATTAGTGGTTTGTTATGGAAACTGGGGACACTTCTTCCCGTAAACCCAGGATCCCTTCTAAAGCACCTTTTCCTTGTCTTTTAAATATTCAGTAATTTCCTGACCTTAACAAGTTTTACACTTGAACATCGAGAAAGTTCTTCAACCCTAGGAATAGCAACTTTTGAAAATACTTTTAAGATAGTTTTTGGGTTGTGGCATCTTTGAAAAAATGGAAAACTCTCTATTCCTATGTTAAATCTTTTGTAACCTCCTAGCCCTTAAATCACTGATTTCTGGAGGCTAAGTGGGTAGGCCAGGAAAGACTCATGCCAAACATGCTGTACTATAATAAAATTTCCACTGACACCAGGTATTAGGCGTTGTTGGAGACAGACCACCCAGCTAGGTGGACTGGACCTGTACAGAATCATTGATTTTGGAGGCTGGGGAGAGACCTCAGGAATTAATCTACTGCAATCTTAAAGCAGGCTAAGGACTGAATTCAGAGTTGGTTGCTCAGGGCTTTGTCCATTTGAGTCTTGAAACTCTGCAATGGCAGAGATTTCACAGCCTCTCTGGACAACCCAGTTGAATGCTTAGTTATGTCTGTAGGGAATTTTCTTTTCCCTTATATCCACTTGGAACTTTTCCTGTTTCAGTTTATGCCTGTTGTTTCTTGCCCTCCCACTGTGCACCTCAGCAAAGAGCTAAACTGTCTTCTCAGTAGCTTCTCTTAGGTACCAGCAGGCTGCTATTAGATCTTCCTCTCTTCTCCAGGTTAAACAAGCCCAGTTCCTTCAGCCACTCCTCTGGGTCATTTGCCCCATCTCGGTTCCCCTCTGCTGGACTCACTTAAGTTTATGTTTACTTCTTTCTTGTACCGAGGGGCCCCAAACTGGACATTGTATTCCAGATGTGATCTAATGAGTGCTGAGTAAAGGGGAATAGTCACATCCCTTGACCAACTGTCTGAGCTTCTGTTGATGCAGCTCACTATGCTGGTGACTGTAGAAGTATTGTACTTGGTCTCCTTTGTGTCCTTTTTGGGGGTGTGTGGAAATGTTTCATAAATGTCTTGCAGATTGCTGTTTATGTGTTTCTTAAAAAATGCTTACTTTTTTTCTTTCATCTTGGCCACTAGCAGTTAAATAATTGACTGTACAAAATATTTAATTTTATTGTCACCAGGGACTGATGACAAACCTTTCGGTATAAATTCCCAATGAAAGTTACTATAAACTGGTTTAATCTGGTATTTTTCATAGACATATTTTTTAATGGTCACCAGGCAGTCTTCTAGATCTCTCGCTTTGTGCCTGGATTTAAATTTGCCTTGTCCAGAAGCTGCAACCCAGATACAGTATTATTTGCCAGACATGAAGATATAGCTTATGAATAAGTGTGAGTAAGGGAAACCATGGTGTCATCAAACAGAGGTCTAATTAGAATCTTTTGAAGAGAGGAAAAGGCAGAGGATACCTGGAGGAACTTCTTTTACTCTACAGCTACTGTCTGATTTGTTACATTATTGTTGATAGCTAGGTCTTCTCAATAAATGCATTTCTTTTCAAAAAGAAGGGGTAGATAAATGCTGGATTTCAAATGCTGTGTTACCATTAGATGTTCTTTACATCTCCAGCCTTTATATTCAAGTTTACTTTCAAGGTTTATAGACCATATATGCTTGATTTGTGCTGAAGCAGTTCTCTGTAATGAGCTGTAATATAACCATCACATGCTTGGTATTGAACGTTTTGTTTAGCTGCTTGGAAAGAGGTCACAGATATGCTTTGAAAACAATGGGGACACTTATCAACTTGCAAAGTTTGTTGCGTTTCTGTCCATAAGATCTTAAATCTTATTGCTGTAGGTAGCAATGCGGAAAGTTACAAGTTTTCCTTAGTTGTTTACGTGTACCACTGCCTTGGATACTGGCAAAGAAAAATTAAAATAGCAAAATTAGAAAGAATTACAAGTTCACAGCAGTTTTCTTAGGAAACTTGAAGATTTTACCTCTTCCTTTTGATTCTGTCAGCATTCCTGCTACTTTTTCATGTCATCTGTTTTTTGCTTAATTTACTATTATTGTTGTTCATTGTAATATGAATATGTAACCATGGTAACTGCAATAATTTTACATTCCATCTAATAGAATACACTTGTTCAAACTGTTCACTACATCTGATAATGTAAAGCCAGTCCTCTGACCTGAGTTTGCCTTTAGCAACCAGGGTATGTGCACATATGCTACAACTCTGGCTTGTAAAAAGAGACAGTACAATTGATGATCTGCAAATATAGCTTGTGAGAATTTCGACTGCACTGACATACTGTTTGACAAACAAATTCTCTCTTGTGCAAGCAATTTAAAAGCAGAAGAGACTACTTCTGTGGTGGCTACAAGTGAGATTTTTATAACCAAGTTTTTAAGTCCTCATTGCCATGACATAATACATTACTTATGGCTATTTTGATCATCTTTTCTATGTCAAGCTATGATTTGGTAAAATCTCATAATTTTGAGCTATTTTTTTCTATGTGCTATATAGAACATGTGCTAACAACTGCTGTTAGTAACCTGTGTGTTCTGTCTCCCTGAACAACTGAATGCAGTGAATATTGGAAGCATACTTTGTACCAACCACCTGTATGATTTCTGATTTTGGTCTTTTTTTTCTCCTTTCCCCTGCAGTACGTCTTTTGGGTTAATTTGCATTTATCTCCCAAACAAATAAAATGAAACAAAAATTGGTGGATTAGAACATGGGGATTTCATGAGTGATTCTAACTTTCTGATAAACCACTTACAGTTGGGGTTTTTTTTAAATATCTAGGAAATGCTTGATTGCTTGATAAGCTTGCTGTAAATATTGAGGCATTTGTACATCTTGACTCAGGAGCATAGCTTAAAAAACTGTGATGTGTTGAACTACAACTGTGAAGTTAGTAGCTGACTAAACATTTGCACTGTGATGTACTGCTCAAATTGTGGTACATCATGACATGATTACAAAGTGATTCTGTTGTGGTTTTAATTTAGGTGTTATTATGCAACAATATTAGCTTTTTTTTTTTGGCCTATGGGAGAGAAATTTGCTTTTTCTCTTCCTTCTGGATATATATCAACATTACAGGTGCTACAGACATTCGTAGTCCCACTAGCAGAGCTAAAGATTAAGAAGTTGATCCAATCCCTATTAGAATCAATTTCAAGTGAACTTTAATGAGCTCTTAAATTGATAGACTGGATTATCCTGTTCACTAGAGTCCATCTATGCAATCCAGAATTGACTTCTTTTATCAAGAACTTTGGATATTGTGCTGATGTGATTCAGTTTGCTCTTAACTTGCTTTTAAAGCAGTATGTAGGTGCAGAAGATATACTGCAGTTTCCTTCATGCAAAACACTACAATAGGCTGGTTACATATGGCCATCTGAACACTTCCAAGAATTTTTAGCTTTCCTGTCACAGTCTTATATGATTGTTCAACAAAATATTTGTAGCTGATTTCAAGTTATTCCACTATTTTCAGTCTTGGAATGCAGATTATAAATCAGTTTATTCTTCATCTAAAATAAAATATTAATTCTTTTACCATCTTTGTAAAAATTCCTTCTTGGGACAACCATTTAAACCACTGTTACATAATTATGCTTGCTCTCTCTTCAAGGAGGAAATAACGCAGTCAGGATGGGAGTTCATAGATTATTTTTTCTGGTCCTCCACACTGTTGAGATCAATGGGATAAGCATCTGTGTATCAAAACATATTGAGAGTATTCTATTCTGTCTATTATTCATTCAGTCATCTGTGATTGGAACATAAGCATTGATTGTAATTGTTTAAGCAGAAAGAAAGAAAAATAATAGTGGCCATGTATAAATCTGTCAAAATGTATTTTTATTTTTGAACAAATATTTCAATCAACTGCATTCATAGAGTTGTTTTTATGTCCAAGACATACTATAAAAGACTTTATAGTATATTTTTGTTCAGATGTGTTATGATGTTTATGATCTGTCAGTCCAGGTTTCATGGGGTGAAATCCTACCTGTCTTATTGCTATGTCAGTTTTCAGTAATAAGATAAAAACTAGTGGAGCCAGGATTTTGCCTCATTGGCTAGCATGGGAATTTGCTAGCCTCTTAGTAGGTCACTTTACATACTTGGTTCTTGGTACAAAGAAATATCACTTGATAGTGATTAATACAGATTTAATTTGGAGAATGTTTACTCACTTGAGTCATCCAAGTAAAAATTCGCTAGCTCAGACCATACATCATTATTGTAGTACTTGAGCGTAGTTGCGTAGAGCTCTGCAGGATCTTTTTACCACGATGATGATAGTACAGTATATTGTGAAAGTAATTGTAATGTGTAATATATAATTACATGTAATGTATAATTATTTCATAATAGAGAATTGTAGGAAGTATTGCAAAGGTAATTAAAATGTTGTTCACTTTTATATTTTTAAATTCCCCGTTATCACCTTTCTTTGACTTATAAACTAAGAAAACTTAATTGTTCTCTAACATAGTATTAAAATATAGTCTTACTTTATTCTTAATTTTGTTTTGTTTCCAGGTGGAGGCGTAGCTGTTGGAACCCTTCTTCTTATTGGTTAGTATAGAATATATAGATACTTAAAGCCATATTTTGATGTGTTTTGCTCGTTTTAATGTATTTATCAAATAACCTGTCTTTTCATTGTTTTTTAAACTCAGACTTTAAGAAAGTATAACTCTCAGGCCCCTTCACTTTGGATAGCCTTTGGAGTGGACTATTGCCTATTTCAAGAATTAGTGGAGGTGGATCAAAACCTTACTTGTAGATAGGTTTGGGCCCCCAAGAAGAATACCACAGAATTCTGTTTGAAAGCAGGGTGTTTATCAAATGTCAGGACTTTCTACGAAAATTTTCAAATTATTTAAGATTTTCTAAACTAGATTTCCTGTAAGATTCAGTCTGTTTATCATCACAAAGGGTTTTTTTTTCTAAATTTGGCTTTCTGAGGAAGATGTGAAATACAGAATCTTTTAATCTTTTCGTTGCCAGAGTCAACTAAGAGAAAGCTGATGGAAGCCTGCTTTCTGTTAGGATGTGGATGAGGCACACTGAGATGATTAAATAGGTTGCAACGGAATTCCCTTTGCAGACTACATTGAAACTGGCTGGTACCATGCCTCCATCACAGCTGAGACGCGCAGCTTTCTTTTCTGTTTAAAGTGTAGCAAAGGGGAAGAGAACTATTGTACACATACATCTTGTCTTCATATCCCCAGGGTATGTACTGGACTTAGAGCCAAGAAACGTTTCCCAGGACCCTCAGTTTAAGCATAGCAGCCAAAACCACAATTTTGAGGGAAGACTAGCTTCTTACAAGTTTGTCTTGTAAGTGCATACAGTTTCAGCATATAAGACGATCATTATTGCAGAAGAGAAATTGAAGGAGATACCATCTGATTTGTCACATCAGTACATTAATCTTGAGCTTCTAAGGATACAAAACTACTTCAAAATGATGTAAGGGCTGAATGGTGATAGAAATGTTTTTTTTTTTCCTATTTTAAATGTTTATCAGATTAGTGGTTCTTATGAGAAACTTTCAAGCTTGTTACTTTCCTAGCAAAAAGAACTGATATTACAGGAAAAAAATGAAAGGTTATTAGAGAAACACCTGTAGTTATGTGGAAAACATCTGCATCTGTAATCTGTGTTCACATCTTAAATAGTATAACAATTTAAATACTGCTTTTTGCTACCAAGTTGCTGGAACAGAGAACTAGGAACCTAGGGACAACAGATCTAGCTCTTAGCTTTCCAGTCACTGCAATTTCTCTGAACTGTTGGAGTCTAGAAAGTTGTGTGATTGTTTCTTCCACTAAATAAGAGGTAAAGTACCTCAATTTCCTTATTTGTTGGAGTGATGAAAAGACATATCCCATTGCAAAGCTATTTGAGCAATGTCTGAGTGCCTATGAATTAGGTGCCAAAAATCCTGCATTAAAGCCTTAAAAATTAATTTATTATTTTAAGTTGAAACAGTGGATTACAGGAAGACAACTGTCAATAGATTTGAAATTGGTAGGTAAAATCTGGAATGTAAAAGTAAAAAACGTGTTATTACAGATAAAAAGGCCAGTTTCTCATTGCAGAAGATTGCAAGTGTAGTAAGGCACCATTTTGGCTAAATCCTGAGCTTTTGAACGCCGCACAGGTTGTTAAGGATCAGTGCAAAATTGTAAAATGAGAGTGTAGAGACAAAATCTGAAAAACTCACATACAGGGTAAGATACAACTAGCAAGAATTATCAAGAGTAATACAGATTTTTCTTAAGTACCTCAATAGTTATGAGAAGTCCAAGAGAAGGGCTGGTTTGTTAAATGATGAAGTGGAAAAGCTAGTCATAGTTGATATTGAGAAAGGGGAAAATTTTAAGAATTTTTGTATTAATCTTTACCCAGAAGGGGCACTGAAATCTCATGATTATCGTAATTGAGAACAGTGACTAGATTTCAGCTTTGCCTAGTGAAAAATTAGACTAGTATATGCCTAGGTGATTTGGGTGGTTTCAAACAGATTGTGCCTGCAGAGTATTTTAAGAGCTTGCTGGTGAAGTGCTAGAATCATTAGTGTTTACTGGTAGAGGACAGTGAAGGAAGGAAAGAACTGGAAGATTAGAAAATACAAATACAGTTTCTATTTTTCAATGCTGTTGGAGGAGTTGTTGAATTGCAGGCCTTGAACTATAGTTCAAAAGAAAACAAGGATTGTGGTGGGTTGACCTTGGCTGGATGCCAGGTTCCCACCAAGCCACTCTATCACTCCTCTTCCTCAGTTGGACAGGGGAGAGAAAAATATAATGAAAGTCTCCTGGGTTGAGATAAGGACAGGGAGAGATCACTCACCAATTACTGTTATGGGTAAACCAGACTTGATTCAGGGAAATTAATTTAATTCATTGCTTATCAAATCAGAGTAGGATAGTGAGAAATAAAACCAAATCTTAAAACACCTTCTCCCCACCCCTCCCTTCTTTCCAGCCTCAACTTCACTCCCAATTTCTCTATCTCCTCCCCCGGAGAGGCGCATGGGGACAGGGAATGGGGGTTACGGTCAGTTCATCACACGTTGTCTCGGCCGCTCCTTCCTCCTCGCACTCTTCCGTTGCTCCAGTGTGAGCTCCCTCCCATGGGAGACAGTCCTCCATGAACTTCTCCAATATGAGTCCTTCTCACAGGCTGCAATTCTTCACAAACTGCTCCAGCGTGTGTCCCTCCCATGGGCTGCAGTCCTTCAGGCACAGCCTGCTCCAGCGTGGATCCCCTGCGGGGTCACAAGTCCTGCCAGCAAACCTGCTCCAGCATGGGCTCCTCTCCATGGGGCCACAGGTCCTGCCAGGAGCCTGCTCCAGCGTGGGCTTCCCATGGGGTCACAGCCTCCTTTGGGCATCCCCCTGCTCCGGCGTGGGGTCCTCCCCAGGCTGCAGGTGGAGATCTGCTCCCCTGTGGACCTCCCTGGGCTGCAGGGGGACAGCCTGCCTCACCGGGGTCTTCCCCAGGGGCTGCAGGGGCATCTCTGCTCTGGCACCTGGAGCATCTCCTCCCCTCCTTCTGCACTGACCTGGGGGTCTGCACAGTTCTTCCTCTCACATATTCTCTCTCCTCTCTCCAGCTGCATGTGTGCAGGTTTTTCTTCCTCCTTCTTAAATACATTCTCCCATAATGTCTGATGGGCTCAGCCTTGGCCAGCGGCGGGTCCGTCTTGGAGCCAGCAGGCATTGGCTCTGTTGGACATAGGGGAAGCTTCTAGCAGCTTCTCACAGAAGCCACTCCTGTAGCCCCCCTGCTACCAAAACCTTGCCACACAAACCCAGTACAAGGATATAAGTATCAGCCAGTATACTGAACAATCTTTATGAGATAATGAACTTGTGCATAGAGGATAAGCAGGACATGCCATTTATCTTCACTTTAGTAATGCTTCTGACAGTATTTCAAATGACATTCTCATAATCAAAGCTAGGAACCATACTCTGTGTTCATTTCTAATACATATTCTTGGTGTTTATAATGCAAACTAGTTTCACAACTTAAGAGATTGGCATTGCATCCTTCCCATTATATCCTTCCTGATGTTCTGAAGTAGGCTTTTTGCTTCCAAGAAGTGTAGTCTCCTGATCACTTGAAAGTATTTCTAGTAATATTGTTTAGAATTCATTGGCATGAAATTTATGCAAAGACAAAAACATCATGTCTCTAGTGATAGACACCAGTAGGCTAGCAGCTGTTCAGAGTGTGGCTTTTCAGCCTTAAGAAATTTAATTAGTAATATTCAGTCATTTTCTGAAAGGGATCATAGAATCATAGAATTGTTTAGGTTGGAAAAGACCTTTAAGATCATTGAGTCCAACCATTTACCCAACATCACCATGCCCACTAAACCATGTCCTGAAGTGCCACGCCTACATGTTTTTTGAACACCTCCAGGGATGGTGACTCCACCACTTCCCTGTTCCAATGCCTGACAACCCTTTCAGTAAAGAAATTTTTTCAAATATCCAATCTAAACCTCCCCTGGTGCAACTTGAGGCCATTTCCTCTCGTCCTATCACTAGTTACTTGATAGAAGAGCCCAGCACCCACCTCACTACAACCCCCCTTCAGGCAGTTGTAGAGAGCGATCAGGTCTCCCCTCAGCCTCCTTTCCTCCAGACTGAACAGCCCCAGTTCCCTCAGCCGCTCCTCATAAGACTTGTGCTCCAGGCCCCTCACCAACTTGGTTGCCCTTCTCTGGACACGCTTCAGCACCTCAATGTCTTTCCTGTAGTGAGGGGCCCAAAACTGAACACAGTACTTGAGGCGCATCCTCACCAGTGCTGAGTACAGGGGAACAATCAGTTCTCTGCTCCTGCTGGCCACACAGTGTTGTCCCAACATTTTATCTGTGTTTATTTTCTCTGTGGAATGACAGCTGTCACTTGGGAGACTGCATTGGTATCTAGAATTTTGGTTTAATATTTTGAATTGTTGTAATATTTTGAATTAGTCTTAACACTAAAGAACCTAACAGTAAGATCTGGGGAGAGCTTATTTGAAATCTGGTTTAGCCACTATTGGGATCATATCATGTTATCTTTTGTTGGTTTAGGGCTCATGTGAACCTGCACTACAGGCTGAACAGTATTTTGTGTTTGCCAGAAAGCAAGGCAATTGCTTATATTATGGCTTGTTGTTACTTTAAGACTATTTTTTATTTCTCCATTTTATCCATTATTAGAGACAGGTGTTGTTGCCTCACTGAATCTTAGAAAATCTTGATTTTTACATGAAGTGTATAAATTAGCGTGTGTTGTGGTGCAGATTAAGTAATTTGAATAGTTTCCTGCCAGAATTACCTAATTCCATATAGGCCACCATTTGTCTAATTGCTACCATTTAAGTTCAGATTTTTTGAGAAAACTGAATTGATACAGCAGTTCACTATTGCTGAAAGAAGTTCTCCAAATCCTTCTCCCCTTTTTTGGCTGCACACTCTTGTTGTTCCTTGAGCTGGCGCTAGTGCTTTTTAACTCTCAGCTCTCCCAAGTTGACGGAAAACTCACCCAGTTAAAGAGTGGGGACTTTTCTGTCTGTTTAGTGACCTGAATCAGCTCACGAACCTGAGATGAGTACCAGAGCCAGCACAAGGGAAAGAAGGACTGCACAGTGAGGACCAGGAGAGAAAGTAGATGGCCTTTTTCAAGGCAGGAAGTGCCAGTTAAGCTTAATTTTCTCATGAAATTTCACCCAAATTTCTGTGAATTCAGGAAGAATGATAGAAGTTTTATCTCTTACTGCTTTCAGTGAAGATCTTACTTTTCTCACTCAGTTTGAGAAGAGCTGCAATCTTGCTATGGACAAAGGAAGAAGAAAAAACCTGTTAGAACCTGTCATATTTTACACAGGTCAGAGATTATGAAAGTAGATGAGTTTTGTTTTGTCTTCCCATTACAACATTCACTGCCCCTTCCAGTAGATGAACTGGGTGGCATCAAATGAACCTACTGACTGGAAAATTGTCATTAAACAAAAGAAAGTTGTTCTTCAGACGGTATGCAATTAAGTGGTGGAATACTTCACCACGGGGTGTTGTGGATGTAAAAAAAAATCCTGGTCTCAGTGGGAAACTGGGCAGCTTAATGGAAGAGAAAACCATTTGCATTACTAGGTTAGTGGATACCGAGTTCAAGTAAGGAAGTCCTTGAGCTACAGATGGTGGAAGGCTGAGCAAGTGCTTGGGTGAAGCATCACATTTGCTTGTTTAGTTCTTATTACCTCTTCCTAAGTATCAGCTTTTGGCTACTGTTGAGCATAGGGTTAGCTATCCATTTGACCTGACCTTAATGGCACCAGATGAAGTGAGTACAAAGGCAGTGAGCTTTGTGTTCTAATGAAAGAGATGACAAGACTCAATGATTTGAAAATGGTAGGATTTTTACCTGAATTTTTTTCTCCCTTTCTCTGAGTGCATAGCTGGCAATGCTCAGTGGTGGGTTTTACTTATCCCCTGTGTTGGTTGTTTATTTGTGATCTGATATTAAACTTAGCTTCACAGAAACACAAAGGAGAATCTCTCTTTTAGATTTGAAAGCTAACTTTTTTTCCCAAATAAGACTTACCATGTATTATTTTGAAACATATAATTATATACAAAAAGTCTTAAAGTAAGAACTATATTTATTCATGACTCATTAGTCTAAAAATTTTTAGACTAATTTTTAAAATTGGTGCATGTAGAATTGTAACTGCATTGTTAGAATATCCTGTCAGTATACAAAAAATTCTGTCATGAGATTAGTCTAGGCAAGCTTAATATTATACAGGATTGAAGCTGTCAGTGATAAACCTCCTAGGAAGATCTTTTTGCGTTGTACTCCAAGTGTTATAAAAAGGTTAAATTCTTCCCCCTTCCTTCAACATTCTCTAAGGCAAGAATAAATTGCATTACTTTTAGCTTAGCTCCCTTTGCAAATTAAATGCTCATCTTCATTATTTGACACATTATCTTGGTTAATTTAACCAAATAATAGTAGATTCAGGGTATTAAAATATTTATTTTAACTGTTGTGTTCTGAAGATGTAGTAGTGGCACAGGTTACTTGAGAAGACGGTAAAATACTGTTTGAAATATAACTGCATAATTTTTTTAAACTTAATTCATAATAAAGAGCATCATGATTTTCAGTTGAACTTAATTCTATAATATATTCTTTTGACAGTGTTTTATTTGTATGAGAATTAGAGAGTTGAGGCACATGGTAGTCTCATGCAAGATCCTGGCTACTAGAGGAACTTGAAACTTCCTGGGTTTTGTTCATATAGTAAGAATGTTTTGGATTTTAATTAATACTTTAATTTCAAAAGATCTTACTACACTGGATTTATAAGAAGTGGTAAAACAAGCATTCTGACTCTGCGTGAAATGAAATTTGAACACTGTCAAAACAGTTTGTTCAATATGAATGTGAGACCACTTGTTTGTTGTTTCATCTTAAACTGCTCCAGAAGATTAGCTTTCTAGAAGAATCTCCCCTTTTAAAACAAACAAATAGTATAGCTGTTGATTAAGCACACTGCTCTCCCCCCTCCTCTCTCCAATGTACTTCAACCTGTTGGATGTCTGTTTTCCCAGCCTCAGGAAGAGTTCCCAGGAGGATATTATTTTGGTTTTTAAATAAGCCTTTATATAAGAATATAACACATCCTGCATAGTAAGTTACAGCACACTCAAATAGGTCTCTCCTGGGTACCCTATAAGGACCCATTCTTACATACCTTTAAGATGCTCTAGTTTTGACAAGGTCATTGACAGCTAAATGTTTTAAAGATTATTAGTAGGAAGGTTTTTGTTGGTAGCTGAGGTCAATTATTAAAAGTTAAAGTTGTCTGGTTAAAAGCAGGTCTATACTTGTACATTCTAAGCCTTGAAGCAGTTTCAGCTACTTTAATTAGCTACTATTATTTTTGTTAGACATGCAATTTAACCTGACTGGTAAGAGCTCTCTTCACTTGTCCATATAATTGAATTTATCATCTTTTTAAAGTTGAAAAAGATAATCTCTAGAGAGGTACAAAACAGTGATTTGCTAGATATAATTCTACAAAATACAAGTTACCAGAATTCACCTTCCTGAAGTATGGCCAAATGCCAAATATTGTAACTTACATGTTTGACAACGCAGTTTTGGCATGTGCTAATTAAATGCAAGTGACACAAAGTATATCCCCTCAAGCTTAGTAAATGTGGACATTAGTAAAGTATCTTTTAAATGGAATTTCAGATTATTAAAATAATCGCGTCTTATAACCTGCAGCAATTCAGAGAGATGTTTCATAGCTACAGAAAGACACACCTTAGGTCACAGTACCGTACTATAGAACTATCTGGTGAAAAAATGATCAATACTGATAGGCTATGACAGGCTTTTGGCAGCTTTAGGGCAACCTGTCTAGGCTTTGTACAAGAAGAAAAATAAGCTATCTGTAGATTACATTGTTTCAGTCTTATTTTTTCCTCTTCTAGCTCTCATCATTTTAAGCAATTATACTACAAATTATCTCTGGAGTTTTTCAAAGACCTTCATGGCGTTTAATATATTGATGTTTAAAAGTCAGCTATTGTAAACACGATCTATACATATTTGTCACCTTACGGTGGATTTTGTTCCTGACTTTTTGTTCCTCTTCAAGTTATAGTGCTTATTCTCCATCCCTCTCTTGGCACATGAACACCTCTGTGCAGCGGGAGCAGTTATGGCTAGAGATTTTTTCTTAAGGCCACATGTTTACATATCAATTTCTATAATTAGATGAGATTTTTGCCCTTAATTTTTATATAGATTATATATTTACAGTGGCTCACTCATATCTGCTCTCTTTGTTTTCTGTGCCCTAGCTAAACTCCAGTGCCTTAAAATTTTGTATCTAATTCCATGACCCACTGACTTCTCTGAGTAGTAGCTACAGACAGTCCATGCAGAAAGGTGTGGAGAATGTCTCTTATGTGTTCAGTAGCCTATACAGTGTAGGGGTGAAAAGAGCCATAAATAAGAATTGGTCTTTATCCTTAGTTTTCAACATGGTTATATGTTGGAATTCATTGCACTGATACTGACAATTCTGCTTTTTCTTCATGACTATTTTAGCCATGAAAGCATGCTGTTGTGGAAAGAGACCAATGGATAACGATCACAATAAACTATTTTATTTATGTCCCTATTTGTAGGATCAGAAGAGGTTTTGTCCTGGAGACAATATGCATAACTTCTAGGTAAATAATATCTTTTCCTTGTATAGTTTTACGCTTCACTAGTTACTCACCTGCTACTTAGCTGTAGAACACTCTTTGTTCGAAAAGAATCAGAGGAAGCTGTGGACTGTTGTGTGACTTGCGGTGACTGGACACAGAAAAGAGTCTGCAGCTGCAAGAGTCGTATTTGTTTATGTGCCTTATTAGCTAGAGGTAAAGTTCACAATGAAGGCTGCTGATGGGACAGTTCTTTAGTATGGAGGCTAAGAATAAAGATTTGGTTCAGGCTTGTCTTACATATTTGGCTGACTAAAATGCATTTAAGTGTTAGTTCCTACACATACAGAATGGAGGTAGTTCTTTTGGATGCAAGTGTAATTTGGAAAAATAAAGATAACAGTTGAGAATTTCTCCTAGCCATCAAAATAGCAAGTCCAAGCGTTATCAAATACACTTCAAAGTATTTCATTCAATTTATCTATGAAAGTAATCAGTGAGCTACTGAAGTACCTGTGCTAAATGATTTGTTTGTTTATTTACAAGAAGAAAGCTGCACTCCTATGGTTTTGAATAGTAACGTAACTATTGAAGCCAGGGTACAATGGATGCTATCAGAAAAGCCCCATATGGGTGCACTTTAGATCTTTTGAATACCACAAAAGTTTAGTGACCTAGAAATGAATCAATAAAAAGCCATCCTCTATCTGACAAATTGAAGAACTGAGGGATTCTTACAGATGCATTGACTTTAACAATTCAAGATACACTGTTTGTAAAGGCTTTCTGAGACACATTTAATCCTTAGAGTACTGTAGCAGACTATGAGGTGTTTTATATTTAGATCACTCTCCATAGTTAATTTCCTATTTTTACTGTAAGTTCACTGTTATGAAAATCAATGTAAGAAGACTAAAGGAAAGGCTAATGCTAAAATGATATGTCCTTACACTGAACGTAAATGTTTTTAATTTGCTAAATTGAAAATTCCTTATTGTTTTGCAAAATATGGTTTGGAAGGGTATGGCAGTGTAAGAACCTCTCTAGTCCTGTTATATTACAAATAAGTCTATCACTCAACAAAATGAATTATAATCTTGGATAGGTCAGAAAAAGGGTTTATATCCCTGTTCCCCATTGCTTCACTTCTATAGTTTTAACATTTCGGCATTTCAAATAAAATTTGAGTAAAAATTCTTCTTAACTACTACAGCCTTATTTCCTCTTAATTTAGTTAAATAATCATCAACACACAGTATGATTTCTTATATTTATTCAGGGTTTATGGAGTTTCCGTGTTATGTTTGGCATAAAATTGAGCATGTTGTTTACTTTCTAAGGAATAATTAATATCAGAAATGATGATCCGGAAAGACTCTCTGTATAGTTGCATGCACATACACAAGCCATAAAATACTTGGACTAAATGAGATATTGGCTTATACTTCATTAAATGTCAGTTAGGTTCTGTGCATATGCAATACAACTCAGTGTTTCTGTGACTCAAATGGTGAAGAAGGTGTACTTCAACCTGTAGATAAAAATTAAGAAATCAAGATTTTGGATTCACCAAGGATAACTTAAACATTACAGCTGAGGATCCTTCCAGAGGACCCTGCTAGGGTTCCTTTTTCTCTTTTGTTCAAAGGGAGGGAGGTCTAACAAAATTGCCTACCTCCACGGACATCTGCTGCAGTGATGTGATTATACGAGAGGCTTGGTGGCTTCTTTCAGGTAGTTCAGACAATTTAAAAAAAAAAAAAGTAGATATCATGCTGTCACTTTGACTTCTAGAGGGCTTTGGTTCTTAAATTGAGAGCTTCATAGATGGAGATTAGCACATGGAAATCAATATACTGTGAATAATATATTGCCAATTATTGCAGTAAGCAACCAAAGCATAAATAACTAGAGAGCGCCAACATTTAGGGGGCAGGAGCTGTATGTGTTCCTGGACTTCAGTTATAAGGGAGAATTACTCTGCATATGGGTTTTATTTACATCTTGTTGAAGCAGTTGAAGATCTAAGCAGGCTCCAAAGACTATATTTACAAAATAAGACTGTAATATTTCTTCAAAACTGTAGATAGTGTCAGTTCTACTTTTTGCTTCTGCAACTGTAGTGCTTCAGTTTTATCTGAATTGAGTCTTGTCTCCATCCTAGTCTCATACATGGATCTACATCCTCAGTCACAGCACAATGTATGGAGCGGAGTTACTCAGAAGACAGTTCTTCAGTAACACTACTAATGGCTTTTTAAGGATGCGAGAGTAAACATATAAAATATTTAATTAAGAGCTCCAAACTTTCAAGGAAATGGCAGTTTGTAATTCTGTAATGCTTTTGGAAATCAGTCCTGCTGAAATTTTACTAAGGAACCCAGCACTGTCAACAGTAAGCCTTTGTCAGTACTGTACTTTTCACGATACTGATCTGTCCATATTTTTCACTAGACTTATTTTTAAAAAAGATAAATGTGTTATTAGAAGTACATTAGAAGGCTAATATGGCCTAGTAAGCAGGTTAACAGTATCAAAGGTAAATTATATTAATACAATCTGAGCTCTTAAATCATCAGACTCTACAATAAACTGGATGTATCAATGGCTAGTACTAGTAGCAACAGTGTTGTAGTTTTTGTATTCCCTTTGGCTTATTTGAATGTCCAGTTTTATGTAATTTCCTGTCTTAGCAACGGTGTTATGAAGCATTTATCTTGAAATGTTGCTTTAGAGTCACTTCATTTCTTGGGTTTAATGAAAGGGAAGCTCTTAAAGAAGTATCCTTAACAACAAAGTAGGTAATCTTGACAGTATATCTTTAGGGATTATTCTGATGAAGAAAGAAGAAAGAAATAAAAGAAATAAATTTTCCACATTTTAAGTGTATACCTTTTACCTTAAAAAAAAAAAAAAAGTATCCCAAATACTAAATTTTAAAGTGAAATAGAAAAAGCAGGAAATAAATTCTGTTTTGCACAATATCTCATGGAGGATGGGCAATATCTCTGGGAGAACTGTTCCTTCTCCAGTGACTTTGAAAACTTGTGGTTTGAATTTCTTTCTCTTGTTAATCTAACCACTGAAGGTGTCAGTACTTGTGCATGATATTAGGAGTGTAGCAGTGCAACACCATTTTTCTGTGATTTGTTTCCTAAGTTTCCCCTTTGCTATTAATGTATATCCAAAAAGGAGAAAGAACATCTCCTTTCTTACTTTCCTTCCTCCTACTCTGCTTCATTGGTTCTTTTTGACTCTTAAGGTCTAAAACATGCTATTCTGGTACATATCAAAGTTACAGTCTTTTTGCTTTCCTTCTTTAGTATTTTTTACAAGTTAGATATGAATGACAACTTTCTGATTTTCAGCCTTTGTTATTGGTTTTGTGGTTTCTCTTTTAGTATTTTCATATGTGATTTATAATAATGAGGACATTGTTTCCAAGCCACACAAAGAATAGATTAAGAGTCTTGTTGGTTCTGTATAAAGAAAATATATCTCTCTCTATTTTTCTGCTACAAATTCCCTGTGTATTATCTTCCAGCAGCCAGATTAACAGATGAAAAAGTGAAACCTTACAGTGTTGCATTTACTTTTCTTCCACACAAAATATTTCAGATATCTTTCTAAATAAATATCAGAAATATGTTCTTCCAAAGAGCATGATCTAAAATTTTACTGGACAATTAATCAGGTAGTTATATTGTTAGGAATTTTTTTTGCTAGCGTTAACATTGCTATTGTTTATATTTCCTAAAAATAAAGAAAATCAGAGATGGTTCAAATTTCAATTGTTATTTACTCATTCACTTCCACCATAGTTTTGAGTTATGATAAGTTTTAGTTCTATGAAGCTCATTAAGACTTTTTAATTCTGGTAATTTCTGATACTTAACTTGCAACGAAGAAGCTGAAGGAAATATTAGCCTTTCTAAAGTCAGTGGGAGTTTCTATTTTTATTTCAGTAGGCTAGTATTCACAATGTCTGTTAACAAGTATTGTCTCACTTCTTAAACTATAAATTCATGTGTCTTTTGAATGTGTTCATGATTTTGCTCTGGTTAGCTTTAAAAAACAGCATTGCAAATTGTCTATTTTTTCAATATATCAATATATAGTTTGGAAAGAAATGCAGATGTAAGAATGTCTCTATAAGAAATGATACCTTTGTGTATATATATATTTAGTATGCCAAATATGAGTACATTTGAAAAGCATCAATTAATAGATACTTCAAGCAAGTTGATTAATATTTTAAGCATTAAGAATATAAATATTAACACAGTTCTCCTAAATGAACAAAACCCCTTCCCATTAAACCATGATTTTGGTAATCAGTGGATATTTATGGGAAACCTTGTTAGGGAGATAGCACTATTGCTGTATCCCATTCATATCTTAGAATCAAATACATGATTGAGTGCTATTTTCCTGGCTTGAAAAATTAGGAATACAGTATTATCAAGCATTATTTTTAAAGCTTTGGAATCGTATTTTACCTATTATCTGTGTTGTACTTTATATACTCTAGGAGACAGACCAAAAGAGAGCTTTTATAGTGTTGTGAAAATACAGGTGGGTGATTTAACAAAAAAGAAAAAATTCCAACCATTCTTGTTTTCACAGAGGAAGATAAATACGGTCTTTACTCCAATTTGTTGTTCAAGTATTTTCTCGCAGAGGGAGTTGTCTGTGGACATGACTTGTTTGTTGCTTCTGCTAAAGAGCATCCTGACAACATTTTAAAGGTAAAGAAGACTCATAGCTTTTGACAAGTAAAGCTGTAATCTCTTGATGAATTTAAATAGATTTCAAAGTGTATATGTTGTGTAGTAAGAAATTACTTAGTCTTGGTGATTCATAAGAATGTGTTGGGAAGTGCAGGAGTATTTACACTGGCCAGGTTTGGGAATTAAATTTAGTTCACTAACCTTCCTCTACGGACAATGGAGTAAGATCCTCCCAAGGCCAAATCAGGCTAGGAGCCTGGTTATCCTTTATTTTGATTATGGATGAAAACCAGACAAACTAGTTGGCTTAGCTGAATGGTGTGAGTAAACGCAACTGTTTACAGTTTCCACCTGCCTATCAGGAAAAGTAGTTAAGCTGCTTCGAATATATTGTGGTGGAAACTGTACAATTTGTGCAGATACTTACTGTAGTTTCCTATAGAAAAGAAAAATATCATTTAACATCTTTACAACGTCCTTTACATGTACGTTTCATTCTGACTGTCTTTTTTCTGCTAGGAAACATGGTCAGCTTTGGATTAGGTCATATAGAGAGGTTCCTTTCAGACTTCAGTGAACTCCTAATCAAACACCAATAGTTTCCATTATGAGGAAATTATGTAAGGGAAAAAGCCTGATCAACACTGCAAAAAATGCTGAAGTGTGAGGATAATCTTACAAAATTTCATTAAATATTTTATGTCTTTCTAAGGCTGCTTTTTTCTAATATCAAAAGTAACATATAATTTACTGATTACTTCTGCATCAAGTGAAGTCTGGCTATTTCCTTAAGAGTCTTCAGAGACTATTTCTGGACAAAATGATTACTTTTCTTTTTTTCCCACCTAGTGATGGTAGATTCTATGCCTTATCTATTCAATATTATCTTCAGTATTCAGGAAAAAGTATATTCTTAATGAAATGATATGGTTGTGGTTATGATAAATCTAACAATTTTTTAATGAACTTAAAGAGGGTTCATTTAGGGGTGAAATTTTTATCATTTGTTCTTGTGATTTAGAATATAGCCTAAACAAATAGGTTAGAAATTTATTGTGAAGTATGAATTACATAAGAACTTGCTATATTTTTAATAATATTTCGTTTTAAATAACTGATAAGCAAGCCATTGACTCTCTGACCATACAATACATGATCATTGCAGTTATTTTTCTCATTATTCAAATGAATATTTTTATTGCATTGCATTAAAATTTCTTAAAATGGAGTAGCTAACATACATTTTATTCTTTCATTCACCTTTGAATCGATTGTTCAAAGCATGTCATATTTTTCCTAGCTCCTGTTCTTTAGGCTTTTGCATGTTAATCAACAGACATTGTTATGTACATCTATTCTTCTTGTACCAGTTTGAGTTTGTGGTCAGTTAGTTCGATGTGACTTATTGAGTTCTGTTGTCTGATTTGGAGTAAGTTTTCCTTCTTACTTTTCAGGGGTAAACACTACATAATTATACTGCATTCCTCTGTTGTAACTCCATAGTGGTGTTACTATAAAAGATTATAAATGGATGGACAATGTTATTGCAGGAAAGTTGAGGAAAACATAATTTTGTCTTGTTTTCTTCCTCCATTTGTTTGTTTATATATCCAACAGTACTCTTGTCTATGCTTTTATACTCTTACCTTGAATATTCAACACTTCCTTTGCTTAACAGACAAGGCACAGTAGAGTTGATTTCTCTGATTTGTATTGCTGTCTTGAAATTGGTTCAGTGAAGTAACCCTGTAATATGCTAGGCATCAATCTAGAAAATTATGTACTTTCACACTTGGAAAGCTTAGGCACTTCTTAAAATGCCAGTGTGCGTTACCTAAAAAACATTATTGCCTCACCTGGAAAAAGTCAATCTAAGACTGGCATTGGCCACAGTTGGGTCTCCATATTACAGAAGTAAAGGAGTTTTCCCTGCGATTGCCTCACTTGACTTCTAAAAGAGAGGACCTTCAGGTGCTTCAAGAAGTCCTCTCCTGTCATAAAAATGAGCTGTTTGGGATTTGGATGTCTCCACCAAGTCAGGATTTTAATATAGCATATCTGACCGTTGAATAACATTGCTTTTTATTTAATGAGATTAGTAATTAATTTATTTTCAGTATCTGATTGGACTGTATTCTTCACTGGAAAGGCAACATAGATATGGTACATATCAACTTGAATTATACATTTCATGCTTGGTTTTTATTTGATAAAATTGAAGTACAGATTCAATATATTCTATGGCTAGTATTCTAATAAGCTGGTGTTTTACATAAAGGCAACTCATTAACTGCCCTATGTCCATATTGTGTGGTCAGTCTATTTATACATTCGGTTCTCTGCTGAGATGCCATAATTGCCCTATTCTAATTTTATGATGTGATTGGAAGTTTTTTGAACCTATAACCAAGACAAATATTGCTGGTAGTAGGAAGGGGAAAAGACATTCTTATAGACCATAATTATCTTGAAATTGTGTATAGCTAAGAGACAAGGAGAGGATAAAAAGCCCTGATCAGCTGCCTAAGATATATTATATTACCACCCACCAATTTATCCATCATCCTTTGAAAACATATTCATGCCTTTTGTAGTCAAAGCTCCTTCAGGAAATTGGCATTAAGACATAATGCTGAAAAATTATACATTTCTGGTAAAACCTACAGAACTATATACATGCTGGTTTTTAGAAAGTATTTTAAACATTTAAGAGCATTTCTGTTCAATCTATATTCTTCAACAAAAGGCAACTTTTTACTATAAGGTCATAAATACTGGGAATAATATATAATGTAAGAAATAGTATGGTATACTTTGTGATCGATCATAAAATAAAACTGCACTGGCAAATAGAAAACTAAATCAATAATAAAATGACTGAAGGAAACATTATATCTTAACATTTCATTTTCAGCACGATACTTTATTAAGTTTAGACTACAAATTATGAAAGGCAGTTATGTGCTCAAACTTAAAAACAAAGAGAAACTAATAAAGTAGATAGGGTTTTTTCTTGTATCTATTTCCTTCCCTGTGTTTAGTGGCTGTATTTTTTTATATAATTCAGCACTCTAAAGTTAATGCCAGCTGTTTTGAAATTGCATATAGTGTATGTGTTTGAGAACGGATCATACAAATTTGAGTATATGGTTATATTTATTACAGAGGAAATCTTTAACTTAAACACCGTTATGCTTTTTTGCAAGAAACAGCAAGCAAGGGGGTTGAATATTTCCTTGAACATCACTGTAGCCAAAATTAGAACAGACTTGCATCCATTCCAAGTTAGGATACCAAACTGACTTCTGGAAGCCATAAAAATAAGTAACTATATAACTATATAACTTAGTTGTTTATCCCCATTCTCCTTGTTAGTGCCAAGGTATGGTTCCAGTCTTAAAAAAAAAAAAAAAACCAAACTGTATCTGTGGTGGCTGCATTTCTATATTTCTCACTTTTCCTACTTCAGATTTGGCACTAAAACTCTAGAACTGCCTAAACTGCCCATATAAGAGTTTCTTTGCTTTTTTTCCTAATTATTTTATCTAGACCTTGGGGGTAAACTGATTTTCACAAGTTTTAATGAGAAAAAATTGGATTATATTTGCAAGTTACAAGTTCATATTGACAATAAAGAGTGCTTTCTGTTAAGTTGCTTTTACCATAGAGCCTGTGCAAAGTTTGTCTCAAGAGGAAGACTTGCTGGTCATTATACATGCTGGGAAACAGAAACCAGCATTCCCTGAAGCCCAGCAATTTCCCTGTGGGACCCCGGCCAATGTTACCTCAATGACCATTCCATTGGGAACCTGGAACCCTGAGGTGGAAGAGTGGGAGGTCCAGAACTGCTTTCTAGAGCTGCATCTGTTCATCTCCTGTGGAAAAGTTGAATGCTTTGTGCAATTACTGCATTTTTATGGAATCTCTTTTCAAGGTGGAATCTTATTACAAGATACTTCTGGACTCTGTTGAGATTGCCTTTTGGAGGTTCTCTTACAAGAAGAGAGGATAAAGAGCACATCCTTCAAGGAAAAAAAAACCATACTTTGACATAATGTATGAGCCTGCTGCTTATGGTCAAGGTGCTTTTCCTACCTATGCTATAGAGGATAATCTTCTTAGAGGGAAAGACATTCTCCAGAATTCTACCCCCAATCAAGTCGTTTGAGGCTTACCATACTAAGGCACAAAGCAGTATTTACCTTGTACATCTGGTGTCATTGTACTTCCAAGTTTGAAAATGAAGAATGTGCAAACAGTTTGCTCTCTGGAGAACTACACAGAAGATTCTCTTGAGTAGTTAAGCCCTTAGTGTGCACATGTATCAGATACACAGCTTCACTGTGTTTGCTGGACATATCCTGAAGCCAAGTCAGTCAGGAGAAACCACACTAGTAGTGTAGGGTACCACAGTGAAAGGGAAAAATGCAGCATCGCTTGGTGAGGAAGCTGGGAGGTGCATGTAGAGAAGTATAATGGTTTATTAAAAAAACAATAGGGACAAGATCAAAAAAGCCTCCAGGAACAAGTGTTTTAAAAATTTCCTACCAAGCTCAAAAGATCTCTAAAAAAAAAAGTGGAAGTATATTTTAAATATGGCATTTCGCTTAAGTATGTCATCTGGAAAAGACTGAAAAAATTCCACCTCCAACAAACTGGTTATACTGAGTAGACCTGAAGAATAGAATGTGGACACTTACTCTTTTCCCACTGAAAAGATGAACGCAGAAAGAATCCAGCAAAATGTACTTTTGTTATTTCAAGGGTTATTTAAAAAACAACAACAATAAACAACCCATTGAGCTTCAGTGTTGTATTACTGTGTTTGCAAACAACCTCTTGAAAGAAAGCATAGCTGTCTACATGGACTTTTTTATTCCAGCAAAGTACATTCAACCATGATGCTTACATTTTTCCCTCACAGATATGACTCTAAAACATTGTTGTGTCAAAAGGAAGAGTGCAAACCTAGAAGAAATGATCAGGCTGGTGACAAGGGCTTTCCAAGCTTCCATTTTCAAAGAGCTCTCTTCTAACTCCTTCCTGTCTCTTCACTATCTAGTGTTGTGAAAGAAGCTGTGTATGAATGCAAGAGGTATTTTTTCTGTCATTTGACATTTTTAGATGCTACATAAAGAAATTAAAAGCATAACAGCTTGAAAGGTAAAAATATATATGCAAGAAGGGCTACAATCCTATTATCCTTTCTTTCCCAATTGTATTTTCAAAATACATGACCTTCTTACAGTGATTCAGCTGCTGCATGCTGTTAAATGTTATCACTTAATACACAGAAATCCAATTACAGTTACAACACTAGTGAACTTTCCTACCACCTATTCTCTCTCTTTCTGAAGTAAAGATAGCCTTGTGGCACAAAGACTAGGGTTGAAGCTAACCCTGGCAGCTGTCTCAGAGTTTGAAAGTTCCTTTGAAAAATCTATTTTCTTTATCATATAGCTCTTGCTCATCTGCTTACTTTTCTTGCTTGCGTGTTGGGTAAATGGAATATCTGTTTTACATTTTTCTGTATTAAAATGCATATATTTTAATTATGTTGTAATACATAATTTTCTGCTTTACAAAACTGTGTTATAAACTTGACAAGAGAAGTTGTATGGGTGTGAAAAAGGATGCTGGACAAAAATAATCGCTTCTGTTTAAAAAGAGTGAAATCCTTTTAAGCAGTACCCACGCTGGGAACTCTCTAAAGTGTAAAGCTTGGTCTTTGTCAAAAGTTCAGACCAATCTAATAAAAAGATTTTCCAGAACTAGTGGAAATAAATAATTGGCTTAAATTTCAGGTTTCCAATCTAACAATCCTTCGCTGTTTATTAGGATTTTTTTTCATGATCTTAGTTATAAAATTATGTTTGTTTTTAAAGACAGATCTTACTTAGCCTGTTAAATGTATCATAAAAGCAGTAGCTTAAAAAAACCCAAATGTTTAGGCTTCAGTGTTCACAAATAACTATTTTACAAATCTAGTTGGTAACTTTGTAGAATTGATTTGCTTAAGTAGTGGACTATTGCTTACAGTGCTCATCTCTAAAGGTGTTCATGAATAACGCTGTTATTATTAAATCTGTTTAGGCTAGTGCATTATACACTGCAGCAGAATTTACAGAATTTTGGACAAGGGCACTCTCATTTAGTTTCTTCACATTACTTTTTTTAGTACGTCATTCTCTTTTTTGTTGTATTTTTCTTTTACTTAATTAAGCATTCATGAACTGATACAGAAAAAAGATGAAATAAAAAAAAATCATCTAATCTTCTCGTATGGATTCCTGGGTTTCAGTGTTGTGAAATGGAGCCATAGTGCAAGGAAGTAATAGCAGAGAGTTCTGTGACTTGACTGTAGGGCTTACTTCTGTGTATGTGAAGTAGAGAATATATTCTTATGGGTTAAAAAAAAAATAACCCCTTAGAGTACTTTCAATTAACCTTTTTTATTTCATAAAACAGAGGAATATTACTTCCCTTTTCTCTTCACACAATTCTTGTTTATCCTGGGTTGACATCCATTTGGTCCTTTTGAATGTCAAAGAAAAATTTCCGTAGAATATCCTTACCTGGAGATGGAAATAAATTGTTGTACAAGGGCCACTGAAAGGAGAAGAATTCTCTATCCAGTCATTTGTGTTCTTTAACAATAGACCTTGTCTTCACAAGTGTTTACAATCAAAATAGAATCCTCCCCCCTTTTGGGAGTAGGGCCCTTTAAAATGACATTTATATAATACATTATTGAAAAGAAAATATTTACCCTTCCTGACTTACCATCTGGTGTCCTTTAAATACTAAAAATTAACATAATGAAAAAGAGCTTTAAATTCATGTGAGTTTAAACTAGCTAAATATCGTTGCAGTTAGAAATCAACAGTGAATTGTACTCCCTTTAATATTTTTTTATTTCACATTTCTTTAATCATACCTGTGATGATATTGCATTGCAAAATTGTTGCATAAAACCATGTGAACAACATATCTATTGATACATAAATAGATAATGTTTTAAATTCTTAAGTACTATTAATTATGCAGTTATTGAAACCCATAAGGATCAAAGGATTTCATATAAGAGGGATTTCACATACAGCTTGGATTATGTTGCTAAATAATAGCACAGTAGTACTTCTTTAGCATTGTAAAATAGCTTAGAGAGGAGTATGATGCCTATAGTTGGTGTAATGCATTGGTAATTAAGAGGGTGTGAGGTTAAGCTTCATTAACTGCTGTGGGATTGTATCTTGGATTTTATTATCCCCTAGAGAACATAAGAAGTGAGAGAGGTCAAACTGTTAGAATCTGATTTTGCTTCGTGCATCTGCCAAAACAAGGCAGGCAGAGTAATGTGGCAGCAAACACAGAAAGGCCTGGATTGCCAGCAGATACGAGTTGTACACCATTTTATTACAAAGATAAAAGATTTATTAATAAAAAAGAAATTATTTCCTGTTTGCAGTAAAACCTTCATAAGCTTGGTTTGTAGGAGACAAAATTGTTTTAATTGCATTGTTGTTTAGTGTTAGCACTTTAGAAAACCATTTTTTCCCCGCACTTATTTTTTTATTTTAAAAGATAGCAACAAGCTTCCTTTTCTCTTTTTTCCTTTCTACTACATCTCAGTCTAGACACAGACAAATGCCCCAACCAAACTGCGCTTAATAACTTTAGCACTTGTCTGCCTTTTTGGTGTATTCATGCTGCATAGCAAAGACTTGTATTTTAGTTGACCCCAAGAAGTGCTGTGCATTTCCTTTTTTTGATTTTAACTAATGCACTGCTACATGCTTTGTTTTTTTCTATACCTTATGAGAGATTTGTCTTTTTTTAGCCTGGGAGAATGTAACAGTTCTCAGGAGTTGACACACTGATGCCACAAAATTGTCAGTCCCAAAGCTTTTCAAAGCTATATGATGTGGGAGCTAAGATATTTTTAAGCAGAAATAGGTTAAATAGATATTACAGGCTGATAAATCAACTCTCCTTTTCTTAGTCTTTTGTTTAAATAACACTTTTCTTTCCAAATTCAGGATGAAATTTTGGAAGTAACTTTTAAACATTTTAATAGTCTTGTATTCTTCTGAAATTCTGATTTTGATTCTAAGAATATAAACTTATTTAATCCTAAATAGGCTCATAATCCAAAATCCTTTTTTAAATTCTGATCATTTCAGCAGCATTTAAGTGCTTTTTATATATGATAGAGAAGTACAGTTTTCAAACATGAATAATGATTTAATAAGACTGCTGGAAACTAGTGTCTTTGTTTCTCAATTTGTAATGAATCTGGGAGAAAGGGAGTTTTACTAAAGCCCTGCTCTTGAATCTCCCATGGGCAGATATTTTGAGGAAAAGCCCAGGCTTAGCCATCTTTAAATGGCACTCATAGAAACCATGCCCTCCACTGCACTCTGTATATGTTCTGCTGTATAGTTTTCAGTTCAATTTTTGTATAGCTGTGCCAGAAGGCATCTGTGTTCTGTGGCTAGTTTGGCTGCTGGTCTGCTTCACCCTTTCCATAACTCTTTTATTTTTCCTTCAATTTTTAAGCACAGTCTGAGAACTGATGAATGCTTTATAGTTCTTGGACAGTAATGAAAGCTTTCATGATAGTGAAGAGTTGTGAAGTATATATCCAACCAGCCAGCCTTTATCTTTGAGAATATACCTATGTTATGACAACTGGAGACTTTTTCTCACTAAGCCATGATCAGGTTTGGAAAGAGCTAGTTCCTTGAAACAAAGAATAACATTTAATTTGCAGTGTCAGAAGAGCAGGAAACCTTTTATTCCAGTTCTAGTTATCATGAAGATAAAAAGAGGATATGAAGATAAAAAGAAATGTTTGGATCATTTCAATTTCAGTATTTTCAATATTGCCCATAAAGCAGGTTTATATAACTGTGTTCTGTGTCTGTAATTCTCCCCGGTCCCAAGCCTACTAACCAATTTTGAGCTCTCTCTGTTTCCAACTGTGCTTATACAAAGATCTAGTTAACAGATTTTTGAAAATTATGGACTGGGATACATGAATCAGTACATCCCAAGGCAAAACGCCATTAACGATCACCTATGTATTGTGTTTAGTCTTTTACCAAGCTAATGAAGGCGTACATGTTGGCTTCTAGTCAATGTAGACATACCTTCAAACAGGAACTGCATGTTCTGCCTCTCTTTCATACAGTTTAGTGTAAATGGGAGGGAAACAAGGGTAAAGAGGAGCTGGGATAATAGTGATAATGTTAGGATGCAGATCTGGAGGTAAACAATCTTTATTAGTTCTGTTCATTAATCTTTATCTAAAATGTGTTCAAATTACAGATATACTCAGATCATGGATAGGATTGGAAATTTTTTTCCTATTTGTGCTTAAGTGCAACATCCCAGAATATATTTAACCAAGTTAATGTACCAGGTGGAGCTCAAGCAATTGGTCTTCAAAATAGCAGTCAGCTCCACAGGCAGACTACCTTTTCCAGATTGCAGCTGAATTATGTACGAAGCCTACTAAGAGGTCGTAAAATTCACAACCGCCACGTGCAAGAATATGATTCAGGATATGTTTGCTTTAGAGCATAGTGTTTGTTGGGGTGGAAAATTATATGGCTGTGAGACCTAGTAGCCCCAGAAATGTCTTAAGTCTCAGTGCATCATGTGAACATGTTTCCTTCATAGGGACAAGAACATGGTACATCTAAGAAACGTATTCTTCAGCTAAGCATGGTAGTTATTAGGTAAATGTATTTCAGAAAAGCAACTGAGGAAATAAGACTTGCTCTTGGTACGAGAGAGTTTTTCAAGTGCTCCTGGTTCCTTCTGTGGGGCAGCAAGGGACAAGACAGCATAAAACAGACCTAAGCTGATGCATATGCTAACTGCCATGGTACTGAGTCATGGATTTTCTCATGTTGCTTTGTATGAATTTAGTCATGTTTTAACAATCATTCTATAATGTTAGAAGTTTTTTATTATGTCAGAATAAAATCTCTTTATTATGTCAGAAAAATAAACTATATTGGCAAAAAAGGCTATTTCAGATGGATACTTAGATAGGTTTTCATCTCTGACAGCCAAAATCTTTATCAGCTTCAGATGAAACCATTTTTCCTTGATCTCTTAATCTGCTTCATTCTTAGCAACAGTTAAGGCATACCACAGTGCCTAATTGTGTTGCACTGATAGTGTGTCTGTCTCTGTTTTGGACTGAGCTTCTTGGGTGTCAACAGCTAGTATTTGTAATGTCTCCCTTCCATATAGTGCCATGTAAGAAGGTTTTGTTCTGTGTTTGACTGCAAGGCAGGAACTTTTTTCAGTGTTACATGAGGGTATCGAAGTAGCTTGTACTTTATCAGTAGTACTTGGAGAACCTCTCACCCCTTATTGTCTTGACCTCTGTTTTATTTTAGGGTAAAATACAGTCTCTGTGTAAAATATACATTATGTGTGATTATATAAAACCAAATGTATATAGCTAAATGTCCATGTCTCAAATTTGCCTTTACCAATTATTATATAATAACCATGAACCAGTAGGGCAAGTGACAGGCATTTGCAGTGATTCCAGAGGAGAAAAATATTAAATAGCTTAAAAAAATATTGGTGCTGTTTTTCTCTTTACCTACAGTAAAGGTGAATGGTAAAGTACCATTCCTGGAAAAGCCATTTCCTGGATTTCAGCTTTGTGGATGTTGTGATAGCTGCCTGGTGATACTACAGCAGGATGAGGTAGCAGCATGTATCAGTGTTAGGATGCAAAACAGGCAAGCTCAGGGAGTTTGATTAAATGCTTAGGCAGGATTTCAGGATATCTTGCAAACTGTCAGAGGTTACCCACCACTATAAAAAGTTCCAGCTAGTACCTGAGAGCCAGTTGATCTTGGTGAGTGAAAGGAAGAGATACCTGGAAATGTTTTGGCCTGCAGAATTATTCACAGAACTCACTTTTTAAATGAAGGTTGATTTTATTTATTTTTGTAATTAGTATAATTGAGCAATATTTTGAGATGATCACATATAATCAGCTCTTCACTAAAAAAGAAAGACCTATTTGCCTTAGCCAGCTTAAACATATGAATAACTGTATTAGGAAAGTAAATCTGAGTTATAAAATTAAAAATTCAAAATAACATCTTCTTTTTTAGAAAAATCCTTTACATAATGCTCTTAGAAGTAAATGGAAATAATTTGCCTATATGTGAAATGCATTGGCTTGCTTGTCAGCTCATGTTTGTATTTATACTTTCTCAGAACCTTTCAGTACAGTGTTCTGTTTTCATTTTCTCCTATCTGTCAGAAATCTTTGTCTTTGGTTTGAAAGTTTGCCTGCTCTCTTTCTGGTTAGATGTAAGGAAACTTTGACAAAAGTAAATTTCTTTTTTTACTGAAACATCTGTTACAAATCTGTAAATTTAATGAAAGCGCTAAATACTAACTTAACATTATAATCTTCATGTAGTTTTCATACCCATAAAGCTTAATTTTTACAACCATAGTAATATGAGTTTATTGTATACAAGTGTATCTTTTAAACAAGCTGTAAGAAATCTGAAAATTTAACTCTGTACATAACCATTCTCATGAAAAGTGTTTACCAGGCTTTTGCAGTTCATTTGCAAAAAGAAAGTAAATAAAATAATTTGCTCAAAGGTGTGGCTTGCATCTTCTGCTTAGCTGCTGAAACACATAGGTACAATTGTTCTATTTCTGCAGCTTTATTGAAGTAACTACATAAAAGTTTTCATAGCTTCCATTATCTTTTATCTTGGAGGATATACTGACCAACCACTGAAAGAGAAACAGAAACAGCTGTCCTGAAATTAGAAACATTTGTTCTCAATTTTGTGAATAATTGTAGGAATTATGTTAATTTACACTAAAGAAACAAAACTAGTGCATGTTGTTCACAAGATTACATATTGAACTATATACAGGTTTTCTCTCCTGGATTCTTTAATACTGAATTAGCGTAATACTAAACCCAAAATGGATTCATTTAAACTTTCATTGACTTCTTTCTATGTGTGTCTGTTTGTATCATGTCTGCCTACATAAATCTGTGAATGTCATTTAGATGTTTATGGTCAGTATCGGTTCTGCCTATGTTCAGTGTTACATGTGTATCCCATACTTAGATCGAGATTCTTCTAACGTTTTCAAATTTGTTTTTTTTATGTCTTCACACCTAATACCTTGTAACAGAGATACTGGCTAGCTCTGTATATTTTTAACCCCTGAGACCACATCTCAGTTCTTTCTCAAGAGTCTTTGCTTAATGAAAAGTTAGTTTTCAAATAAGTCTTGATCTATTTTAAGCAGATAAAGAATTCCTGTACCCTCCACCTTACACAGATGGGTGATAAAGTTGGGTCAGAAAACTTGATTGCACTTCATTCCTTTAGTAGGTGTAGAAGCCCAATGCATAAATTCTGAATGCTGTGCTTGATATCTACCCAGTGCTGTTTACTTTTTCAGCTATGCAACAAAGAGAGAAAGCAGAAAGTTTGTAATAAAACATTGTTCCTAATCTAGGTCTAAGTCAAAGCTCCAGGTCTGTCTTTATAGAACAATTAAATCCACCTGTGTGCAATGCTTTTTTTTTTAAGCCAGAAACGTTTGCATTAGAAACTTCTAAAAATTCCAGGATAAAATATTTGCCACTTCCTTTTACTTCCTTGTTTGTGTTCATGAGGTATCCATCACTAGTAGATATCATACCTAATGGTTAGCAGAAGAGAAAATTCAAACCATCCTGCCACAGTTGTTTTCAGCCTGTGTCTGTAGGCTATTGTGGTCTGTTGAATACTTTTGAAAGATTTATAGAAGACAACAAAGAAAAGTGATCTTATTATAAAATAGGCTTATATTCACTATGCAGGGAACTTATTTATTCTCAGAAATAGAATAGTTTAGGAGATCAACCTTTAAAGAAAGATTAAAAAATAAGAGGAATATGGATGCTGCTCAAGATGTGTTGTTTGTGTAAAGCAGAGCATACAATTTGATAATTCCATTCTGCATTCTCTTATATTTGTATAATTCATTTTTGCTATAATAATTACATAGGTTTTTTCATGCTCAGTATTAGTAGGACCCAG
This sequence comes from Aquila chrysaetos chrysaetos, assembly GCF_900496995.4. Classification (NCBI taxonomy): domain Eukaryota; kingdom Metazoa; phylum Chordata; class Aves; order Accipitriformes; family Accipitridae; genus Aquila; species Aquila chrysaetos. Next base: position 21,923,099 of record NC_044019.1, on the reverse strand, counting down.
TCATTCAGAACAGTTATTTTAATCAAGTTTTGTTGCAGATTTTGCAACTGTCCCATTATATTAAGATAACTGTATTAGCTAAATTTGGGGCGGGGGGGGTGGTGGGGGAGGATAAAAATCTGAACTGCCGTTTCTACTGTAGATAGCTGAAATTCTTTCGCTCTCCACCTGTAGGAACTTCCAGCCCCTTTGCTTGATGATACCTACAGAAATGAACGGGGAGAAGAAGCAACAGCTGTTAAGTCTGAAGATTTTCAAGATTCTATGAAAATAGCCTGGCGCTACCAAAATTTACCAAAAGTGGAGGTAATCAGTATTTCATACTTTTTTCCTCTTGCAGTCAAAATAAATTTGCAGAGCAAATGCTTTTCAGTAGAATCTAGACAACAGAACTGCTAATGGACACTGTTACAGGATTGCCTCCTGAAGGTTAATTATCATACAGCACTGTATTTTTTATTACTAAAGATACAGAGAGAAAGGGAATTTGAGAGTTTGCATAAACTATAAAATTTAATACAGACAATAATAATTTAAAAGTAAAAATCATTAAAGTTCCATGGGATTTTTCAATGAGCATTATTAAATTGAGACAGCTTTTTATGAAAGTTTGAATAATTTGGTCACTTACAAATTACTTAAGTAGGTTTAATCAACAGTACTTACTAGACCTCTGTAGTGAAAGTACCGTGTTGAAGCAAGCTGTTGACCTGCTTATCCATGTGCATAACTACTAAAGTAAGCACTTGAGATTATATCAGCTTCACTGTCACTAGAAACTAACCACTGTGCAGGGAGAATATAAGAAACAAGCCCAGTGGTCAGTCTTTCAGAGTTTACAGTTGTTAGTGTTTTGTGAATAATGTATCTCCCATGGCTGGTGACTTTCTCATTTAAACCAGTGGCACAATCAACCTTTAATAAAATTGCAGCATTTTTTAATATCCAGAACAAAGACCTTGTTTTCTCTATACATTTTAGCCTACATTAATAAATTCTGGTTTAGATGTAGTCGTAACTGCCTAGTAAGTCCAGTCGTATTCTTAAAAAACATAATTGGAATGTGACAAAATGATCTTACAAGGCTTGGCATGTCTGGTTTTCTGTGAAATTGCACAGACATGGCTATATAGTTGTGTCAGAAAAGACTTATATATGGTGACATGCCAAATCAAACAGCCTCCAGGGTAATCATATAATCTCATCAATTTTATTATTGTGGAGCTTGCTGTGCCACTCTGAACCATCCCCAAAATAATTTGTCTGTTTTAAAATCCAGCAGAATTCCTCGTACATTGATATGGAAAGAATTGCATGTTGTTTAACAAATAGTGTTCTGATGTCCTAACAAAATAGAAAAACATATAAATAATCCAGTTAGGTGTGCACTCATCTTCTATACCTTCATAGAAGTAATCACTTCTTCCACTAATATAATATTTCTCTACAATACATAATGTACTTGTTCTCAATTATTTGAAAGTTGATTATGGAAGATAGAATAAAATGGTCAATCTTTTGTGGGGTGTTTCCCTTGTTATCATTGCTGCTTGCTGAATTGGATGCTGATCATTCTGAAGAGTTGAGGTACAATATTTTTTATGTGTATGTTAAATTTATAAAAAAATTAAAACTTGCAAATAAAAGTTAATTCTTAAGCTAGCTATACATCCCTAAAATTCCTCAGGATATTCTAATTAGTGAAAGATAGTTTTGAAATTTATATTTTTCAATATTTTATAATGCACTTATCATAAAATTTTGGTGCTGTGCTAAATTAATTTGATTGGTGAATATACTCCATTGAGGAAAAATCTGATGTTGCTTTCCAGAACCCTGGATGTTTAATACACTTAATACTATCATTTAATTAATGACTTTGGTTGTGATTTATTCTTTAAATTTCCTTTCGGCAGGAAAAAAAAAAAAAAACGATTGAATAAAATTTCAAGGCATATTTTCCAAACTGATTGAACTAATAAACTAGTACCTTTTTCAAAAACTACTGTCAAATAGTTTCAAGTATGAAAGAGAGAAAATAGCTTTGCTTTTAACTAGAACTCTAAACATGTTAGCAGAAAACTTTTCCATCCAGTATCTGGCTTTACATATGAAGTAAGAATGCTGAGTAAAAGCTGTCTTTGTGGTATTTTTGATGCTTAATTTAGTTTTTATTTCTAAGTAATAAAAGAGATTTTCATTAATAGTTCAGATATTCCCTTCCCACTTATTAGACCCCCTATATAATAGCTAGATAACTCATTTTTGTTCTTATGCATGGTATTTATATTAGTACTCTTCATAACTATCACCGTTTCTATTTACGTATTGCACATACCTTGTATATCAGAAAAAGACAGAAAATTTATGAGAAACCTGTCAGAGTAACAGGTCATGTTGTGCTTGATGTGCCTTTGCCAGTTTGTTACTTTCGTCTGTATCAGAGGTTAATTTCATTTAAACTTTTGAGTATGTGGATAGCCTATTTTGCAATGCAAGACAGTGTGGTTTTTTTCCTTTTTTTTCTTTTTTTTTTTTTTTTTTTTTTTTGAATGAACTGCTTATGTTCTTGGGGCAATATATAAACTGTCACAGCATGAAATCAATTTTCTGCCTTGATTCATCCTAAATCTGAGATTTCTAGCACATTAGTATTGCAATTAGAAACATTAACAGCAGACGGTAGCATAAAAGCACACTCTGCTCACTGACAATTTAGTGTATTTCTCCTTGTGCAAAACAGGAATCCAGGAAAGAACAGGCTTGAGCCTCCAATCCACTAATAAATTTATCAGATCAAACTTAAGAGGAATGGAAAGTCTCTGCTTCGCACTCTCCATGGTCATTCTGCTAAGGCAGATTATTCATGCTTACTTGATTCAGGTAGGCTTTTTGCAAGCTTCCCCGCTAAGCCTGGGAATGCAGTACATTGAGGCCTATTCATAGGCTTCTGACATAGACCGAGCTTTTATTGCATGGTGTTTTATTATAGCCAAATCCTAGTCTCCACCCAGTTTGTAGGCACTGTGCTTATTCTTTTGAATCAAGAGAGGTTATCACCTACCTTAATCCATGCAGCAGGGTGGATTAAGGACACCAATGTGCCTCAGGATTCTCAAAGAGGATCCTGGAAACTTCTTGTTTCTTCTTTTTTGCTGTCTTTACTAAACTCTATTGGGCCTCAGTAAGGATTTGCATCTGAAATGGGCAACCTGGAGCTTTTCTCAATGAAGACATCAGATCAAAGTTCAGTTAGTCAAGGCCTTTCTAAAACATTAAGGGGGCTTGGAAGTACACAATAAAAAGATGAGCTCTGGCAGAGATTGCAGTAAAAACATTCTGATCTGTAATCCGGATAAAGAATAGATTATAGGCCAAAGAACAGCCCCTGTTTAAATTGCTTTCAGAATCTTCATTTTAAATAAAGTTACATTTTACATTAAAAATATTTAGATTTTGATAGATTGTTATGTTTTGTTGGACTTCCTTCTTTAAAAATCAGGTGCTGATAAATAAATTGAAACACTGACTTAGAGAATGTGTTTTTCTATCTTTTTTTTGTGTAAAACTGATGTGCCTTTTATGACTAGATATACATGAGCAATTTTGTGGGTTTTTTAAATTAAAAACTAATTATTTGTTTTAATGAAAAGTTTGGGTTTAGTTTGGTTATTCTATTGGTTTTGTAGGAAAGATATTGTATTATTGTTACTATTTATATTCTGTGATAACTGACCAGGCCTCACATCCATTAATCAAAGAATTTCAAAATATTTACCCTAAATCAAATTATTGTAATTAATCTTAACAGTTTAATATATTTTTGGTAAGCTGAAGCATGAAATAAAATTGTGGAAATACATAGCATGATTGAGTTCAGAAATCTAATTATAAATACATGGCCATGTCTGGCATGTCTGTATTCTTTCTTTTTACTGTTATAGTACTTATTTTATTAGCAAGACCAAGGTTTATGAAAAGCACAAGCTTTCTGTAATAATTGGAGTGGGAACTTAGTAATTCGTTGCTGAACACACGAAAAATTATTGAGATGCCATTATTGTAATAACTCAGTATACCTATCGTCATTCCTGTATATAGCAAGAATAGCAGATGTTGAAGTTGGAGCAGAAGTTGTTCCAAAGAATTTTCACTGCATACACACATAACCCTGCTCAACTTTCAGACAGCATATAAAATGTATATATTGGCCTGCTTAAAAGAAAAATCCTTTTATAGAATGTTCTAAGTTGTTACAGAACCTACTGAGAAACTTTTGAAATTTTGGGGGGTATTTCTGGTCACTTTTCAAAAGTAATTCCATGTTTTTAAGTACAAAGTAAGTAGCATCTCATTTCACCTACCAATCCAAACTTCTCTTCAGAACGACCTTTAAAAGGCATTCTGTTCCGCAGTGTGAATATGTCTCCAACATCTGTCTTATTTTCAGCTCTTACCTTTTCTGTCTCACCTGTTCTCTTTCACAACCATTGACATATTTCATTTTATTTTAATACCTTATCATTTAATATGTGAGGTGGCTCTTGGGTCTTATGGGGGGTTCAGCTTAGCGGTAAGTCTTGGAGTTGGGACACAGAAAAATTACTTAAAAGTATTTTTGCACATTCCTGCATTGTACAATTCAGATGCAGTCCAGGCTTAGCGTAGTTGTCTTCAAAATAAACTAAAAGGTGATCTTTCTTTTCACCTGCAAAGCTGCTGTTAAAAGTCTAGGATCGAGCACCTTTCTTGGTCAAGGCGTCTTACCAGTTAGAAATAACGTGGGTTTGATTGATACTTGTATTATGAAACTTGTTTGGTTATTCTAAATGACCTTTCTTTTTCCTCAAAAGAGTTAGAACAGTCGATTAGAGATAATCTAATCAGGAGCACAGTGGTGTTTGTGCCATAACCTAAAGATCAATTTTAATATTGCTTTGGTAATCTGTTACTCCTTTACAGTGTGTACATTAAAAAATACTACATAGTGGTTTACATTTGTGCCAAGTGTTTTCCTTCCCTGGAAGAAACTAACTTGCCTCTGAGGTTTACTCTGCTTGACTGTTCTTTCTAGGATAGCACTTTTTTTTTTAATGGGAAGGGCAGAAAAGATGAAGAAAATGGATTGTTACATGAAGAGCTAAAACTGTTCAATTCCTGTAGCAGACAGCTATTACATACTTGAATACTGCATATTATAACAGTCTAGGGGATTTTTAACATTACATGTGTAATTCAAATAGTGTTGTGGGTTGCATGCTGAATTCCATTTATGTGGAACAAAAATATGCATTCATTTCCTCTGTTTATTTACTAGCAAAACATATTCAAAATGCGTAATTCCTGCTATGGTTTATATTAAATTTGGGAGGTTTATGATGTTTTATATACCCAAAAATTGAGAGCTGATAAAAAAGTATCTTCATTATAGTAAACGATGGTTATTGTGTGTAATGTCTGTGTAACGCTTAACCTGCTATTTTTTCAAAATTCAAGAAATTAAAAGTAGGTTTTAACTATTTCCTCTTTTTTACAATTTTCTATTAAAATCAGATATATGAAGATGCAATGGTATTTTTTATTACTGATCATAAATAAAGTGAAACATTTGCAATGGTATTTTTTCTTACTGATCATAAATAAATGAAGTGAAACATTTTCAAAGTCAACTGAAAACGTTTCTGTAGCACCATATAATTCCCAGATACTGAAAAATCAGATAGACGGAACACATCACGGTCTGCACGTTTCATATATCTGGCCTTTTGTAATTGGTGATCATATGTCTAGAACGTAAAAAAATATATTCTCTTAAGTACCTCACTGCACTTTGGTGATGCAACTTGGAACAGTAAGGGTTGAATTCTGTGTGAAAAAATCTCATTATAGAATGTCAACAGGGGAACCAAACCTTAGTAGTAAATATTATAATGTTGTTCTACTTGAAGCTTATACTTCAGCTGGATGGGAAAAAACCCCAAGATTTCTTTCAAGTGGATAGCTAGTTAATTATTTTCTTTTGACAGATAATAATTTAATATGTTATTGTAATCAGTATTGTTGTTTTCACAGGCTAGCCCAACAACATCTACAAAGTTTGGCCATTATTATGATGTTTCTAAAACAATGTCTCCAGAACTGTTTCAGTCCATAAAATGGCACAGTTTTTACCTTCCTGAAGAATTGTCTTTACAGCCTAAAATGAAAACACAGTAAGTTGTAACACCGCATGCTTCTGTTGTGTGTTCAGATTTTGTCTGCATATTAGTAGTAAAGGATATTTTTGCATCTACACTTGCTGTGAAAAATCTTGTAGCCACACATGGCTCACAAGCAGTTCAGCTGTGGTTCTCATGTCAGTGCTACATGCCATGACTGGCAGCAAAGCTGCTGTGGCACAGGGACAGCTCAGTATACTGACTCCTCAGCTGTGGGAGGAAGCAAGTTGGCAGGGACAATTAAGGCAGACATTACTAGGACAGCCTAGGACACAGCTGCATGTTCAGTCCAGCCCTACTGACAGCTGAGTGTGGGGACTGGGGAAAACTATCTGTCTGTGAACTACTCCCTGAGCACCATGCCCCATCAGCTTTCAGAGATGTGTGTGTCAGGTGGCTATCAGTCTTAGGAAGATATCCATACAGTTTTTAGGGCTAAGAAGACAGGCCATTCTTGACCTACATAGCTTAGAATGCTATACCAGATTAGTTTATTATGTGACTTTCACTTCTTACATCCTACAGCTTCACCTAAGGAAAATACAAAATACAGTGAATAGAATTACAATCACTAATTATGTCTTACACAACACCCCTAATTCCAGAGAAGATCATAAACTCTTCTCTGAATGAATAACTTATTATTGTTTATGTCTATCAGTAATGAATTAAGGAAGACCAAGAGAAAATGAGTGACAGTAGCAAAGACTCATATTAGCCTGTAGCACACACATCCATTGTATCTTTCTTGGAGACATTTCAAGTCAAGTCAAACATCAAATATGGGCAAGCAATCTCTTTGTTCAGCCCAGTTGCTTAATTTATATAATACCTAGTTTTATAGATGCCACTGTATAGGGCCAGCTCCTGGAAGTAGTAATAGTATGGTATGCTTTATTGTGATTGATTTTCATTACAGTACAGTCAGATATAAAAACTGAGATTTATGAAAGATGTGCAGTATGCAACACCCTTCTTAGAGCTGTAGAAAAGCAAAAGCCAAGTCTCTTTATAATTTGTTTCTGTGTGACATGATCAAATGACACTGGTTTGTAAAGTAAATTCTTGCTACGTTGTTAAAAAAAAAAACAACAAAACACCTTCAGGAGAAAGCAGAGAACTTACATTCTATTCTTTCTGTAGTAAATATTTGAACCAACTTTATATGTATATTATGTATAATTATTTTTTTTTTTTAGTAGCAGAGTCATAAAGGATAGACACAAGAGTATCTGACAGATAGGTTGCAAGTGCTTATATTGTTATTGAGCAGTTTAAGTCCCTTTCTGTCTTTTCTCTAGCTGACTGGAATGTCTCATGACTGGGCTTAATTCCACTAACTATATGGCTGTCAAGTATCTGTACATTTTACATTAAAATCAAATTAATTCATATGTATAGTATAGGAAACGGACTTTAACTTTTATGCATTTGATTTTATAAGCCGTGCTTAACTCTGATATTTTCCTTGTGTGCTATCCTGATAAAACTTCATCATTCTTACCATATGAATTCTATTCTTATTTTTAATTTTAATCTAATGGAAGTATTATATTTAGTTAATTTGCTTGGCAAATTGCTAGAGCACAGAGTGATGAGGTAAGGAACATAATCAAATAAAGATGGATTTTGGAAGGCTTATTCTCCTTTTCTTCTACCTATACCCACAATATGGGTCTCCTTCAGGAAGCCTCTCTTGAGGAAATGAAAGAATTGTATTGTTGGGAGTAAAGGCAGGTACCAAGGTAATAGACAACCACCACTCTAAACATTGTTTTCTTAGACCACAATGCAATGTGATAAGGGACAGGGAGGAATAAAGAACACATGGGGAATAGTGAACTCAGACAGAAATCTGTGGGAACTGTGAAGATGTGTACATCTGTTTCTTCATTTACAGTAGGTCATTTGTCTTCTGACTGATTATTGTCTTTCCTGACAGCAAACACCACTGATTTTGGATTCCCTGTATTAAAAAGGTTGCACTAGGTAAAGTTAAGACAAGGTGGGAGGAATATTTCAGAATTACAGCCTCTGAAATAAAGATTATTACTCTGTAGAGAAATGGAAGATTTAAGCTTCCCATAACTACAGTCATTCAATTTTGACACACATTTAAAAAATAAACTGAATTGGAATTTCAGCTTCTGTTCATCAGTGTTGTATAACTGGAGTTCTTAAAAAATCATGGAAGTGGAGAAAAGCTGTTTCTCCCATTACACTGATCCCCAAATTGATGTGCACCTAGCACAGTTAATATCAGCAAATTGGACTACCCAATTTACATAAGGAAAGACTGGGTTAGAAAATACATAAATGTTTTCAAGCTGGGACCTAATGAAGTTCATTGGTAAAATGTAAAGAATTGTCAAAATTCCACAAAGTCAAGTGTGGCCAAAGCAATACCTGTCTTTAAGGAGAGGAGAAGGTGAGGACATCTGTGGGATAACACCAGTGCTCCAAAAAGTACCAGAAAAAATAATACAATCTATCTTTAAGCTTCTAGGGTAGTTTCACCCAGTATGTGTTTCTTTTGTTTGCTTGTGGGTATTCAGCTGGGATAGAGCCAAAAGGTTCTAAAATAAAACAGGAGATATTCTCCATTGATAAAGTCTGTTATCATGTCAAAGGAGGAACATAGACTGGTTTGACAGTTTTCTTTTTGTCATGTTGATTGTTAAATCCTTATCTTCTAAATAAGCTGTCATTGAGTCACAGTTGAACCTGAGTGAAGTACCTTTATCCCAGTGTTGGGTCTGGTGATAATCTGGTACTAATTTGGCTTGATATGTATCCTGAGCAATGGGTATCTTTGTTGTAGTCATAATGTCAAATTTGGAAAAAAAGTGGAATAATTGCATGCAGATTAGATAATAGAATTAGAATTCAAGAAGATTTAGGTCGATGATCTGGAATGAACTGTATGGAATTCAGTGAAGACGTGCCGAATATCATACTAGTAGGAATAATTAATTGAAGAAATAAAATAGTGTACCAGGTCTCCAGAAGATAAAATGTGTTCACAGTGTTCTGTGATTAATGCTGCCAAAAAGCATAATTCATAAGGCATGGAGGTGATAAACTGGAATTTAATGTGGAGGATGTGCAAAGTACTTCTGTTCTGCTCAGCCATAACAAGGCTGTCCAGTTTTTGATAGCGTCCTTCAGGAAAACTCTGGGTCAGTTAGAGAAGGTTGTGAAGATGGGTATACATCTAGAACTGGGATGTATGGCCCATGACGGAAGAGTGGACGTTCTTAGACAAATCTAAGCAGAGTCTTGAAGCACATTAAAAACTGACATACAGGGGGTAGTAACTGTTGTCTGCTGAAGGTAGGACAAGCAGTAATGAGCTACAGTAAACTGTAGCAGTAGAAGTACAGGCTGGAAATAAGGAGCTATTTTTCTAATGATTAGCACGAGAAGAAGTTGCCTTGCAGACATAGGTTGGGAGTATTGTAGAATCTCCATCACTGAATATTTCTAAGGCCAAGTTAGGTAAATATCTGTCAGAGATGGTTTATATGTAGTTCAGCTTGCCTTGGGGCAAGAAGATAGACTACCTGACCTCTTGAGGTCCTTTTCATCCCTATCTTCTGTGATTCTTTAATACACATTAGTCACAGTGTATTAAATCCAATACTAAGTATGAATGTTACCAATTATTTCACTGCTCTCAAAACGTTTATGCTTTTATAGAAACCCAACAGGCTTGTACTGTATTTTTTACAAATATTGTGATGAGATTCTGAAGGAAGCATTCCTTTCTCAAGGAACAAAAACAAGCTCACAATCCTGTCAGGATGATTTCATTAAAGAAAGTTTATAAAAGGGGGAGGGAAAGGATATTATTTTGTTGGCATTACTGTTTGGAAAATTAATACAATGCTTCTGGCTTCTAAAGCTAACTTCACTATATCATAGAATAGTAAAAATTTCTGTTCTAGACAATGATTTGAAAGAAAGTAATATGATAGTCACAGTTAACTTCTAAAGCTTCTAAAGCTAACTTCACTATATCATAGAATAGTAAAAATTTCTGTTCTAGACAATGATTTGAAAGAAAGTAATATGATAGTCACAGTTAACCCTTCCAGTAGAAGTCAACAATTTGTATTAGACGTCATCTTTGATTGCCTGAAGGTCCCACTGAGAGCTTGAGCTGACCTCTTTTACGCTGTGTTACAGTGAACTAGGAGCATGGACATGGCTAGTTAGCATGTCTCCACATAGAGGATATAACTTCTTAAACATAAGGTTCTCAGGCTATGGTCTTAGATGCATGGCCAAAAAAACATCTCATTGTATAATGCTAATTACCTATATAGCATTGCGAAAGCTCTGTCATCTATTAGGCTGACAGTACCTCAAAAAGAGTACTGATAGACTGGAAGGAACTAAAAAAAAAGTTACAAAAATGACTTGAAATCCAGAAAATCTCTAAAAATATTATTTTTTCAATTTACTTTATCAAAAGAAGATTGACAGAAAATGTGTTAACACTGAAAGCTGACAAATCCTTCAAAAATAAGGAGGCATTTTTAAGAAAGGGGATAGTTCATTATTGAAATAATTTACATTAATAGGCTATGTATTATGGGATCTTTGCAAAAGATTTCATGACTTTCTAAAGGATATACTTTGCAAGATATGTATCAATAAAGACATTTCTGAATGAAATTTTTGCTTAAATCGTGTAGGAGTGCAGACCAAAATCGGGGGGGGGGGGGGGGGGGGGGGGGGAAGGTGATTCTAAGAATGTTTTGCTTTTGTCACTAATACAGAGGTTGAGGAGGAAGTGGAAACTGATAGTTTTGCCTAATATATAATTTTCAGTAAGTAAATGGCATTGTTGTTGATATAGTATCAACAGTATGTTGTTACAGTATCAGAAGTTGCAAAAAAATTAGGAATTAGCGAGAAAAAAAACCAAAAAAACTTTTTCCTCTTCTCAAAGTGTTTCCACATTATTTTAGCTAGCATTATCCATTCTAAATATTTGTAACATTGCAGAGCACAGCATGGTTTAAGTTCAGGCTGAAATAAATTGTTATAGTCCTGTAACTACAGCCATTGAAGAGCACCTTAAGTTACGTAGTCATCGTGGAAAGTGTACCTAACCCAACATACACATTCTACATTGAGGTCATAAGCTATATGTTCTGCAATGACAAGCTAGTAATTGTAAACAAAGATTTTAGAAGCTCAGTATAATTTTTATTGTAGTTTTTGATTAAATTATCGTATGTACTGATGTGAGTAAGGCATTCCCTAAATGTTGTCCTTTTTGGGTGGGTTTTTTCTCTGATAGACACCTGCTACTTTTGTATGTAATTAACGTTCCTCAAAGAATGTACTTAATCTGTAACTTGTTAGATGCACCTAGAATTCACCTTGTTGACCAGCCTTACTTTTCCCTTTCTTTTTCAGTTAGAGGGTGGCTAGCTTTGGAGGCCTTAGGTTTCATTTTTCCTCCTTGAAATTTGGAACAGTTCTCTTCCTCCCGCTTCTTTGCTTTGGGAAGGAATGGGGAACAAGAAAAATCCTTTGCTCTCCTTGCCTTTGACCACTCAGGGATGTAACGACAAAGAACAGATTATGCAGATAAAGCAGAAAATATACAAGAAAAGTAATGTACCACATTTTCCTGTACAGGTTATACTCTCCTGACAGAAACAGTGAGTATAGTGAACATATATTTTACAATCCTTGGAAAATCAGTGCTGCATCTTTTAATAAGCAAGGTCCTTTGTCGTAATGTTTTGTGGCATAAGAACCATGTATTTGTAAAAAGGACCGAATCATCTTGGTACTTCTAATTCTCTAGCATCACATTAAGAAACCTGTTTTATTTAAACTGTTCTTCAGTGAGTGAACTGTCTCTGTAGCTAATGTCTATCGCAGGATAATCACAGTGCTTCCCTTACAGGATCAGAGGTGTAGAGGCTTTATTTGGGCCAGAAACTCTTGGCCCTTTTTAGAAATCGTGTATATCTATACATATGTCCCTCTCTTCCCATCCACACAAGCACTTGGCTTCTTTACAGACTTGCAAAGAAAGGAGATTCTTTGACTGATTAGACAGAACTAAGTTATTGACTGGCCTTTTACTTTGCAATTAAAGATCAGATTTGGAGGTTATATACATCATTTGTTCACCTTAAAGTTTGGATCAATCTTTCTTTTCTTTCCTGTGTTTTTGCACACGTGTGTGTACCTGCTTTTTGATGGAGGGAGATGAGGAGTACTGTGTTTGCTCTCCTTTCTGTAGTTCTGGTACCTGATGGCTAAATTAGATTACAGGGTCCCCGTTTGGATAATCACCCAAGATGGGTAGAAGTTCATTGCCCCATGATAAACATTAATTGAAAATGGATTGGGAAGTCTGTTCTCCTAAAGGAAGTAGTAAATGGGACTGGGTGTTTGGTGCCAAAAGAAGGCATAAACCTTCTCTTTTTTTATCTCATTATTTTTTATGTTAGGGAAAGGCAGTTATGTCCTGGTCCTAATGCTAGGACCAGGTTAACGGGGTTGTGCGGCTGACAGCAACTGTTTTGTGGCTGTTGTTGCTAGGATATTCTGGTGTCCTTTTTGTTGCATTGCTAAAGCTGGTACTTAACAGGAAGGCAGAAATATCCTCTGTGATAACTCTGTGCATCACAGAAAAGGCTTACTTTCTACACCTCTACTTCAGTCCTTGTTGTTCAGTTGCAATAACCAAAAGAGAAAGTTTGATAATCAAGTGAAATAAAATAATTAAGCTGTAGTTTTTCCATAATACTCATAAGTTTTACCTTAAGAATATATGTGCTTTTGAAAAAGAATAAATTTATCTAGAGTCTAGATTTACCAATAAATTTAGATAAAACAGGTGTAACTGTCTTGCCTAATGGGGTGTCCTTATACATAATAAGGCTATTTGTCATATCCTTGATAACCTAACCTTTGTTAACTGCTTAGAAACTATCAACAGAGAAGCCAGAGGCTCCGTTGTAACCCGGATACCTTCTAGCCAGCTCCTGCTTTATCCATTACTAAATTGCTAAACAAAAAAAAAGAGTAAAGAAGGAATTGTTTAAACTCATTATCAGAATTAAATGGTCTTTAGTAACAAATCCAAAAAAAGACTAGAAATTAAAAAATTAGAAATATCTTACTTCCTTCTTTAAATATTATGACAAACATTGCCAGAAGGGTAATCTAATTTGTTTTTATAAATAGGGTTTACACAACATTTTTCATGTCTTTATTTACATAGCATGGTTCAAATTCAAGTAAACGGTCAGTATTTCAGCAACAAGTAGAAGAGCACCTATTTTTACATCAAAAAATCTGTATGCAATACATTATTTTCTTTAATTCTTTCCTTGCTGTAAATCTTTTTGTGATTGATTAACTGAAGATCTCTTTTGTTTGTTTTAATTTTGGAACCTTTTAATTCTGCTAATGCTTTAGGTATTTTATTCTTTTATCCACTAACTTTTTAAAAGCAAGTTAGTAACAAATCAGGAATTGGCAAGTATTGTGATTGCAGTATATTCTCTGGCATCCCTGTAGATAGCATGATAATATTCATAAGCAAAATAAGCGATTGATACACAAACTTGAAAATGCTGGTTTGTGGTGACGAAGACCACAGTCATCTTTTCGAATTACACATATTGTGTTTCTGGCTGTGACTATAAGATAGTTGCAAACTCCTTCCTAATGTTAGTGAGCAGCAGTTTCTAACTTTTCCAAAAGGATAAAGGAATATCCAAAAGGATACACGAATGCTTCTGGTTATTGTGAAGTGCTGCAGATTCTCACTGGCTCTGGCAATACTGGGAAGAAATTGCAGCACTGTAGAAGCAGCAAGGATTGTGTGTACGTATTGCAATAATGTGAAGACACGGAGGGAGAAGACATTTTGGCTAGCATGGAGGCTAAAGGCCTCTTCCTCTCCACCTTCCCTGTAAACTGACACCTACAAGACAGTATAGGTATAACATTTAACAGCCGTTCCTTTTGCAACTAAACACTAGGAAAGTAATTGACTTCATAAGCAAAAATTTACTCTTTCTTTTCTGTTTGAGATGCTTTTTTTTGTATAGCAAGGCAGCCTACATGTTAAATGTCGCACTGAGATTATATATTGCCAGTTATTTTCAGCTGTGAATTTCATAGAGTGTATTAAATTATTAAGATACATCAGTTTAACCAGTAGCCTTCTAGGGTACTAAATCTGAAAACAAATAAGCGGAGTTTAATTTGGAAACTCTCCCTTTTAGTTATCTCTGAGAAGGGACATATCTTAATGTTTTCTGACATTAAGTATTTCAAAACTTGAAATTATTATGACTATATGACTTTTTTGATTGTAGATGTTTATAAAAAATGTATCATTGGGGGGTTGGGTTTGGGTTGATACTGTTTTCTTGGATGAAATGTAGAATTCCGAGTTAAAGCAATGGTGTAGAAGACAGATGTTTGCAATTCTTGTGCTTCTCAGAAAAGTTGTCTTCTCTCCTGTGCAAAAGTATGAAAGCAAGTTTATTTGGGTTTATTTAGGTATTCATTACTAAAATACATTTGGATAACATTTTTGGCTCTTACTAAAGTAACAGAAATAGTTTCATTAATGTTTGGACCAGGTGATCTTTCGAGGTCCCTTCCAACCTGGGCTGTTACCAGACATATAAAATGATTGGAGCACATAAGAATATTTTTAGAGGCAAAATTTTCAAAATAACATGTCATATTTCCCAAGAAGTACACAAAAAATCTTGAATCCACAACCTGGATTCAATTCCCAGAAGACCAGAAGGAAACACCAAAGCTAGAAAAGATAGAAGAGCTTGAACTCTCAGCTGCAGTGAGGAGCCTACATCAAGTCTGGACACACAAGCCAGTATGCATTATGGGATTTAAGGAAACAGTATGTGTCTTTTAAAAGTGAGCAACTGGCTTGCTTTTTTAAAGTAAAAATTAGGACTTTCTGTCCTTTGTATGTGTTAGCCTGTGGACTGGAGAGCATGGCTGGGATGGACATCTGAAGGAGTGCTTTGGACATGCAGGAACTGGACCTTCTAAGACTTTGATGAGATGATTTGCTGAACTTTCATTTGGTTTTAAGTATGCTTAAATACATTTTTAGCCACCAGTTTGCTGCTTTATTTTTTTTTAATCTTGTACTTTCTAAATAATACATAAAATAGATTCTACCTCACAATTCTGCTGTCATGCAAATAAAGCAGTAATAACACCTGTAGTGTATGGATATAAAATGGAACCGTAGCGTTAGCAGAATGTATCTTATGCTCTGGTGCTGTATCAGAAAAAAAATACTAAAAAAACCAAAACAAATTAACTACATGAACTTTTTAATTGTGAAAATGTTGTCTCTCTCATTTTTTGTTGGTTTTGATTGTTGTAGCAGTTGTATGTATGAAAGTTTTCAGTAATAGGAGGTCAACTCTATTCATCAGTGTCGTGGTTTAACCCCAGCCAGCAACTAAGCACCACACAGCTGCTCACTCACTTCCCCCCCCACCCAGTGGGATGGGGGAGAAAATCGGGAAAAGAAGTAAAAACTCATGGGCTGAGATAAGAACGGTTTGATAGAACAGAAAGGAAGGAGCTAATAATGATAACGCTAATAAAATGACAACAGTAATAATAAAAGGATTGGAATATACAAATGATGCACAGTGCAATTGCTCACCACCCGCCGATCGATGCCCCGTTAGTCCCCGAGCGGCGATTCCCCGCCCCCACTCCCCCCAGTTTATATACTAGACATGACATCACATGGTATGGAATACCCCGTTGGCTGCTTTGGGTCAGCTGCCCTGACTGTGTCCTGTGCCAACTTCTTGTGCCCCTCCAGTCTTCTTGCTGGCTGGGCATCAGAAGCTGCAAAATCCTTGACTTTAGACTAAACATTACTTAGCAACAACTGAAAACATCAGTGTTATCAACATTCTTCTCATACCTAGCTCAAAAACATAGCACTATACTAGCTACTCGGAAGACAATTAACTCTATCCCAGCTGAAACCAGGACAATCAGGGCATTGATTAGGTATACTTGGAATAACAATTGTGTAGATCTTTGTCAGTTATAGAAGATTAGTACTTTGCTGTAATGGTTTCAGCTTTAAGTTGATACATTAAATCATTAATCTTCTAGATGTAAGTGAGCCTGACATAATTAAGTTATCTTAATCCCTAGAGATTTTAGATTTCACTAAATGTCTGAGCACTGAACTAGTTAACATGAAGCAATCACAACTGCTTATAATGTCAACTTTATTCAAAGAAGTTTGAGCTTTTTCTTTTATGACACTTTTTTCTATATGACACTTGCAGACTGAAAGCTGCATCTGCTTATTTTTAATACAGATGTTAGAGACGTATAGGAGAGTATTAAAATGTGTTACTAAACTATTTCTTCTTACCAACAGTAATATGAACAGTGCATACTCAAGGCTGCTTCAGTCCATTCAGAGGATCATTTACCAGGAAGGGTTTGATGGCTCTGATCCCCAGGTACTGAAGACCCTCATACTCTTCTATAATCCTCTAACTAATGTTGTTTTCTGAATTTTCAAGGGTGGCACGAGGAGGCCTTGGACAAAGTAACAAGGAACAAGCTGTTTCTAAGCATTGCTAAAGTAAACAAGTGAAGTAAATAGAGAGTGTGGTTCATATTTTAATGTGCATTTGGAGGTTTTTGCCTGTTACAGATATGCAGACCATGTGAGAAACAACTGTAAGCCAACATTAGTAAAATGCATATTCTGTGCAATTAGCTAATAAATGGATTGCCAAATATAATGTAATTAAGCAAAACATATTTTCACCTGCAGTATTTTTTTCAAGCTATTGCTTTAGCAATTATGTGTTCAAAACTCTTGAGACTGAACATTTAACCTTAAACTTTCAGATTTTTTCCGTGTTGTTTTAACTGGAGTAGAGTGACTTTTTTTAATGAATTAAACGGTGTGCATCTTTATGTAGTGAGCATTAAAACACAAGTAAAGAAATAAGATTGCTATTTCAACTTACAAATCAAAAAACCTTACCAGTCTTCTAAAGATCTCTGTACTCTTCATAAATCATACTGTGGGTAATCAAAAATATTTTAAGCATAACAACATAGGCTGAAAGCCCTTTTCTAATCTGAGCAGTGCCCTATTATTCTTTGTCATATTCAGTAATATGTGAGTCCTTTGGAGTTGATGGAAATAATAAATAGTATATATTAATGCTTAATTGATAGGTAATTATTTTTGTGCAATAGAAATGTTACTACAGTAGAAGTTAATTAGTATAGATACTGGAGAGCCTCAAAGAATATAATACAAGGCTGTGTACTATTACCGGTTGAGTATCTTAGAAATCATTTTTGTTGGGAAGATAATGTTGGAATGGATGTTTTCGTGTCTAACAATATGTTTTAGAAACATTACCTGCACACAACACTTGTGTGTAAATTTAGGTTATTTGTGCTCAGTGTTTAGTCTCTGCTGAGATTTATGGGGGAGTTTGCCTTCCCTTTGGTGGCAGTGCCAGTCTGGAGAAGTAAATTGGTCCCTGACAGGCACCTCTCCCCACTCGCTGTGGTAGCCATGGCAACAGACATGTCATCTTACCATACAGCACCATGCGCAGAGATGCTCCTCCCGCACGGTGACAGGTCTTGTGGAAGCCCGAGAGCTTGCCGGCTGCAAAGAGCAGCGCCGAGTGAAACAAACACCCTGCCAACCTTCAGCCAGCAAACAACCTCCTACTGAAGAGATTAAGCTGGTGTTTCTTATTTTTCTTTGTGTATTCCTGAACCTTTTTTTACATGTAAAAGAAAATGAAGGTTGGTCAGAGCCAATATTTTGGGGTTCTTTGCTTGCAAGCAGGGAAAAATCAAACATCATGCATGGATAGTTATTTTCTGTACCTGTTGTTCATTGTTTCAAAATGTCATACTACTGTCAGTAAAGCAAACCCAGAACTTTAACTCAGATTAATTTAAATGTATATGTTTGCTAAATGATGTATTTACGTTTCTGAGGTGAAGCTTTAAAAGTTAGAAAAAGAGTCCTTTTTCAGACCAGTTTATCCATCTAGAAAGCCATTAGCACTTGTGTAGTTGTTTCTGTTCCAAGGGAGATGACGCATATGATTTCCTGGAGCAGTTTCTGTTACTTTCTTTTAAAAGTCCTCTTTTCCCCATGCATCATCTTTCTTTGTATGCTCAAATTTGTACATTTAGAAGCAGTATATAATACACACTTGTAAAAATATGTCCAGATTTGAATGTAGTAACAGCCCAGAACACACCTTGGATCTTTTTATCTTGCAAATCTGTGAGAAATTCACCTCTCTGCTACTCCATATCCCCTTCTATTTACTGAGCCTTCAGAAGTACTTTTAAAGTAACCAGATATGAAGATTGTAGTAGAGTAAGGACCAGCCTGTATTCCTCTGGACTTGTGTCCTTTCCTGTATATAATAATAATAATACAAGCTTCTGAGAAATTTGTGCATGTATGCTCTTCCCCTCCAAATAATCCTCTCCCCTTTGGGTGAGTCCTATTGGCAGTGGCTTTCATGAAGTTCGGAGAAAACTGCAAGGGCCAAAATGTAGCAGGGAGATGCTGAACTTTCAAGAGATTTACTTACTGACTTTAATTAGATCCATTAATCACTGTCTGTGAATGACAGAAACTGATGCCGTTAACGCTTCATTTTTTGTACTGTGAAGTATAATCCTTCCAAAATTTCTAGACTATGGAGGCTTGTTGGATCTGGAGTCAAAGAGTTTAACCTGACTGGTAAAACTTTCAGATATTTTTGGCTACTTTCACATCAATATGCCAATGATACTTAGACTTACTACTCCTTTTTACCAGTATTTGAAGAGGAATCTGGAGAAAAGTGAGCAGAATGCGACTCACCCCAGCTGACAGAGGTTTGACATGGTTAGGAAAATCAGTGAAAACTACCATTAGAGGTTTAGTAGACCTCTGATAAAGGTCAGGCATCTCTAGGACATAGTATGGTTAATTAACATTAGTTTTATAGGACCATCTGCTGTTGACCATCATAGATTAATATTTCTTGACTGCCCTGCATGACTTTGTGGGCCTTAGGACAATAATTCCTGTTTGAGATATTAGGCTACAGAAAAGTTTGGCTGAAGTTAACCAAAGAAATTACCTGTTTGTTCACACCGACTGGAACATTTTTGCCAAGATCTATCCAGAAATTGAGGGTCTGAATGACCTACAACCTAGAAATACGAGCATCAGTTTTACATCCTTTCTAAAACCTCCTAGTAACTCTTTGCTGATGATCATTAAGTATGAATCCTTTATAAACTGAACATGGTTTTAAGTCATACAGAATAGCACTTGTTTGTTTCAGAATATTTGGGGGGTTTCATGTTTGATAACAGCACTTCCATAGGCAACTATATTTCCTTAACATTTCTTTGGTATACTTTGGAGCTCAAGTTGGCTGACTTTCAGGGTAATAAAGTTGGGGGGGATTGGGCTTTTGTTTGCTTGGAGTTGGGTTTTTGCTGCCAAAGCAAACATTGTTACAAAAATTACATGAAAAGGGTAAAAAATAAAAATCCAAACTTCCTAACTAATGAAAGTATAAAAGATCTAGTGGTATATCTAAAAAAATGTTATCCTACTTTTTACTGCAAGCTTGTTGTTACATAGTATTAGACTTACGCTTTTCTTCTGTTTCAGTTATAGAATAAGCCATTTGTCAGGGCCTTGTGGGCCTGGCAGAATTATTCTTGTAGAAATTCTGTTACTGGCCAAAATAAATACATCTGATATTATCTGGTGTTTTAATATCTCTATCTTCTGCAACTCTTATGATTTAATGTTGTGAAACAAGCATCTGTCATCCTTTATCCAATAAGAGAACTGATACTCTGATACAGTTTTTTCTCTGTTTGTATGTTGTTCTTATGGGTGTTCTTCATAAGAAAAAAAATATTTTTCCCGTTTAAAAAGTTTCTGTAAGTTTTATGTATGTTTGCTCTGAAATTTTGAAATACCAGAACACTTTCTCTGCATGGCCAATATCCATTATATCTGGATAAAATAGTTTTCTTAAGTGTCTGATTTTGTATTATTGCTTAAACACACATCAAGAAAAGCATGAGTCTGCTCTTATTAGAAGTCACTAAAGAATATTAGACTAGCTTCTATTTTTCCTATTCTTTTTAAAACTCTGAACATCTGAGCCTAACAAATATCATACATAGAAGTCAGATTGCGTCGTATTATCCTGTGCTATTATCCTGATCTTCATACGGTAGTGTAAAAAGTTAACTTTACAGAAGTAAAGCCTAAAAGGCTGCAAAACATGTATCGCTTTCACAAAGCTTGTAAGTGAACTGGCAGATTAGCTCACTGTCTAAGCCATGAGAGTTGGATAAATGCAGAGCCATGTGGTACTAACTGTGTTTCACAACTCAGGCTCTGTCTACCCAATATGGAGAAGGAAGTCTTTATAAGAGTAGCCTCTTGTCTTGTCAAAACCTTTCCTCTGGATTTCCAGAGCAGCTGTGCAATGTTTTGTGCTTGATAGTTACTGTTCATTCCAGCTGGTGGAAATGAATATCTAGTTTATCAAAGCACTTTGCTGTAATGAAAAGTACCTGGAAGCTTTTATTTATCTAAACTAGTATTTTATATATATATATTAAAAAAAAAAAAAAAAAAAAAAAGCTGGCCTTTAAGTATGAACCCTGAACTCTAGAAATGTATCTTCGATTACCTTGTACAGGAAGTCTTTCAACAAGGGTGCTTATTGTCTCTCTCTCAGCTGTTAATAGCAAATATACCTAAAATCCTTCTCAAAGATCACCAGGAAAGGTCACATCAAATAAGCAGAAATGAGATTTGTCATCATGAGACATGACATTTTACTTTACATAAACAAATTGCAACTCTGGCTTCATAATCTGCCCCTTCAGAAAAGGGGCTTTATCTTAGCCACTGCCTCTGTTGGATGCTTTTCTGCCAGCGTACTGCAGGGCAGCAAACAGTCTTTAGGTAGGTAACACATGAGGCTGTTTAGCATTTTACATGTCAAAACAGCTTAGATTCTAGTACCCAGTAGCTGACTAAAGCAGATCCAGAAACACTCATGTCAAGGACTTTCAGAAAGATGTAGTCCTTAAGAGACAATCTACTGGTGTCTCCATCAGCCTCTGTTTCTCCATAGTTGTGGGTAAACCTTCTTTCATTAGTTGGGAGGAGTTGACAGGAGTGTAGATGCTACTTGGCAACTTCTAAAAGAGTGAAAGGCTCATGCGTTGGTGAGGTAGGCCACCGACCTTGCTCATTTAGAAGTAGCAGAAAAAGTGAAACTGAAGCTAACCATCGGAATAGTCAGGTTATGAGAGTAACACAGCGGAAAGTTGAAAATAGAGGGAAAAGTTGTGTTTGATTACTCAGGCCCTTCCAGAAGACCAGTTTAGAGCTGGTCTTTTGCACGTTTTTTAAGGCAGTGATGGTGGAGAGAAAGGACATGAAAAATCATAGTAGTATTGGATTTTGTGTCAGAATATACTTACATTTAGCTGGTTAAAAAATACAAATTAGTAGTTTTCGGTATTTCCGTGCTGTCTCTTACACTTGTACTTGCTTATCTGGCATAGCATGATATCCAGTCAGTGAAAAAAATGCCTTTCCATTTGTAATTTTTATGAGATCACCTGAGATTAAGCTATGATTACATAAAGTATGTAATTATTATGGATATGAATTCTATAAATTGTATTTTTTTAATACATTACATGACATTTTCCTCCTAATGTTTAAAAAATAACAAGTGGCTTTTTTTTCTTTTTTTTTCAACAGAAGAAACTAAAGAATATTTTGCGGATAGGAATTCAGAGTCTGGGTTCCATGTTGTGGGGTGATGACATTTGTAGCAGTGATACTCCTGAATATATTCATAGCCTTACAAAATTCCTGTATGTTCTCCGTGGCCTTCTCAGAAAATCTTTGTCAGCCTGCATCATCACAGTGCCCGCTCACCTTATCCAGGTAGGAATACTGTCTTTGCTATATTTCGTAGCTGACACATCAGTTAGCAAAAACCTAAAGTTTATGGTAAGAAAATAAATGCAATTTTGGACATTTTGAAAACTTTTTTTTTTTTTCTCAGAGGGCAAAGATAAAACATAACTTCACTGTTAGTGTTTCTATACTTTCGTGGGACAGTCGTGCTGCAAAATCTACAAAGACCTACGCATAAAACCATCTTAGATACAGTTTTGCCTTATATGGGTCTTAGTCTTTTTTTAAAAACTATCAAAATTTCAGAAACTGTAAAAAAGCAAAGAGAATCCTGCTAGTAATCTCTTTCTTAGGTTTTTGGGTTTTTTTACAACATCCCTACACACTTTTCCACTGCTATCAGAATGCTGTTTAGTTTCAGTACAAGACATTTCAGTCCACTGTCTTAATCTGTCATGCTCATTATGATGATGTGTGATCTTGTTTTTAAAGCCAGGAATTGAAAGATACAGTTTTACACTTTAATTCTAATACCCCTTGTACTGGGACCAGGAGCAAACTGGTTACGGTGTCAGAGTAGTTCTCCCAGCTGCAATATCAGAAGCTGCTAACAGCACCTTTCCTGAGAGTATATGGAGACTTAAATGTATCTTCTGGAAATGAACTATTTTAGCAGAAGGAAAAACATAGATAGTCTTTTTTTCTGCAAGTGGTAATGTAACTTACAAAAGCAAAATTATTATTCACAATGAACAAAGAACCTATAATTTTAGATATTAATTTGATTTGACTATAGTAAAAAAGTAGTGGATAAAACCTCATAGTATGCGAAATATTTTCACAGTAGATGAGTTTATCACTAGATAAATCCTATCTTAGGTAAGTACATGACTCTCACTTATGTATTGCATTTTGTAAAGGTGTTTGAATATCTGGAGGTGTCATTTATCTAGATACCTGATGCACTTACTGCTTCAAAATTAAAGAAAGAAATTTAGTTTTCTGGTTTACCATTGCAATCAAAACTCTATGAATATTCCTCTTGCAGTGCAAGCCTCCATCTACTTACTTAGCTTTTTTTAAATATTAGATGGCAGTTTACCTTCAAAAAGATTGACAGTAAAATTTAATGCAACGAATAGAATTTGTGGATGTAAAACTAGCATCCTTCTTTTCATTAGAATTACCTGTCCATAATTGGGACATACAATCAGTTGCATTGTATTCTTTTTTATATATTATGTCAATGAAAGGTACGATCATATTTTAGACAAGTCCAGAAAGGTCTCTAAGACACAAGCTGAAGGACGAAGTTTTTTGTTTGTTGCAAGCTTATCTGGGAAGTTGATTTAGGTTTTGTGTTTATAAATTCCATATAAATCAGTTCCCATGGAGTTAGGTTTGAAATTATATCTCATTTTTTAAATAGCTGATTTTTTAATTTTTACAGAATTGTTTTGCAGTAAGTGCTAGAATATTCTGAATAAAAAAGAAACATTTTTTCCAGAATCTTTGCATAGCAGCCTTAAACAAATGAGAGCGTTAATTTTTTTTTTGAATTGTTAAACTTCATGTATCCTTCTTTAAGCACTAAACTCTGGAGAAAACTGTCATTAGGAGGAGCAAAGCTGCTGAGGGTTCCTTATACCCCACATTACTCAGTTCCCAGAGCCCTGCTGTGTAGTTGTTCGACTCTCCAAGAAGCCTGTTAAAGAGCCCCTGAGAGCATGTGTACAGCCCTCCATGTTAATAGTTAATTGGTGAGGATGGCAAGATGAGAGGACAGCCGAACATGTGGTCTCTCAGGCTCAAGCCGTAGACAGACCTTTAGTTATAATAACAGCAGCTGCTCACATTCTCACAACCCAGCTACTCACCATTCTGTTGCTGAGGTTTCTTTCTGGATTAAAAAAGTAAAGAAAATATCTTTTCTTTCCAAAAGAATAAGAGAGAGGGATTTTTTTTCCAAGTGCATTTCTGTATATGTATTTAATTTGATCAGAATAAGTTCTAGCATATGCTTTCTCTGTTGAATCTTAAAGTCAGTACACTGAAGGCATAGAAAATGCGTGCTATTTTTCTGAAGATGTAGTAAATTCCACATTTATTCCCTGAACTACTGTTTCTGTATTTTCTATGTTATCTTTTGCCTCCCAACTATATTAATTAGGTGGTCTGCAAGTAAATTCTTCACATGAATAATTTCCATGAAGGTAAATATAAGTTCAAAATCACATTTTAATCAAGGTTTTGTCTGCGTAACATATCCAGAAAAATAGATTCATTTTTACCTGCTTTGTCTTGAAAAAATAGATTTTTAGTAATGATTCATATCATATCTTGTCTATATCAGCCCTCAGTACTAGTTGCTCCAGTGAAGAAGAAATAAAACTCACAATTGGTAATACTGTTTTTCAACAGGGACGATGTCTTTCCAACCCAGACTAGTTACATTTTTTTATATGTAGTGTATGAATAAGGTATATATATGGAAAATATACATATATATATATATATAATTTGAGATTGGTTTCTTTTATATATTTTGCCAAATACTTTGCATGTTGTACTGTGACAGGGAGTTCCACAAATTAAATCTACCTGGTTTCTTTCTTTTTCAGAAAGTTTAATTTGGCTTTACTTCTAATAAATTGTATCTTTGTTCTTGGCTGATGAGACAATAAGATGATGCTCCCTATTTTATCTTTTCTATATTCTGATAGTTTTGTATTTTTTCTCATGCCGCCTCCTTAATCTGTTTTTAAACACTCACTTTTCTTTTAATCATATTTTACTTTGTTACAGTAACATAATACAATAAAGCTATTATTGTTTGTTCACTTTTCCTACATTCTAATGTCTGCTTTGTCTCTTTGATGACTACTGAACATTAAACAGTGATTTTTTCTTGATGCTTTTCCCTCTGTGGTACACATCCACCAATGTGGCTCTTTCATTATTCCAGATATTCATTGTCTTGGATTTAATAACTTTGAATTGCATTTATCCAAAGATGATGCTCATTCACCCAGTTTGATGGGACACTGAATGTCTTCACAGTCTTCTGTAAGACTATATTTTTGTAAAAGACAAAAAAACTGTGTACAGTTTTTTCAGAATAATGTAAAGAAATTGTAGTCCACTAAAGAACACTAGATTCTTTGTGTTTTATTGATGAAACTTCTAGTGCAAACAGTGCATGAAGAAAAACGAAAATTCTCTTTTCTCAACCACAAAAATAGGAATACATTATTCTGGAAGAGGTTTTCAAGAAAATGACACTAAAAACTTATCCAATTATGAATTTTATTCAGATGATGTGTGACAAGTTTTACTTGATTGATATTTTCTACCGATTGAACATACTCTTATCTTACACTGTCTGTCAGGTAATAAATATTGAGATACTTACGAGTATGATTAAAATAGTTGATGGAAGGTTATTTTTCAAGTCTTTCTACTGCTTCTTGAAAATGTATTGTGCCTATGAAATCAGATGGTGCATTTGAAAAGGGAAAATTACTTCCATTTTTAAAATCTAGCATTGATCAAGCAGGGCAGACTGAAGAGGAATTTCACTTGTTGTTACACTTTCCAAATTAAAGGAATATTATAGAAAATAGGAAGGACTGTTTTTCTGTATGTTGATAATCTGTGCATTTTAGTACCTAATTTGAAAAAAAAAAACTTTTTGTGCTACAGAGTGTGACTTAAAGGACTTTAATGTCACTGTTTTATACTTGCAAAAGACCTAAATTAGAATTTAAAATATTTTCCTATTGTATTTTCTTCTTTTTCTTTAATTACTAGAAATCACAGGTAAATCCAAAAACATCTTTCCCCAAAAATACTAAGTAGTGTTCATAATTCTGTTCCTGTTCTTCCCAATTTTGTATCACTTAAGTAATATTTTTTTGAGTAGGTTATTATTTTCACTGGGAGAAAGTGTAATACTTTTATTAGAGCCATCCTTTATTTTGAACTTGAAGCTCTATTACTGGTAAGGACTAACAACCATATTAGTCAGCATGTACCAAGGGAAATTAATTGACTAATGAAAAGTCAGTATGAATAAGTCTTGTTACAGAACCTGTCCTCAGAGTCTGAAGTTCTCTTTAGCAAGGTATTTTCATTATTTCATCCAGTATGTTAAAAAATTAATTTCCTACAATATTAATGTTTTGATGCTTTGAATTCACTGAAGTGCATAAGTCCCTGTATGTAGTTCAGTGTAGAAAAATTCAGAAACAAACCTTTTCACATCCATAGCCTTTTGTGTTCACACTGAGTAATTTAGCAGCTAAACTCGAAGTCAAGCAATAGAGTGCTTTAGAATCCATTGCTAATATAGGATTATAAGATGTGAACTCCTATAGCTTGTGAATTTCTCACAGTTTGAAATCTTTATTCCTATGACAAGAGCTAAGAGTGATTGCCTGCCTTAGAACTCTAACTTCTAAGAGTTCACAAGTGTAAAATGCTGAATAACCTTCAAATAAATGTATTTGATGAGATAGCCGCTGCACACGAATTTGTATTGAGATCAAATGTCATGTAGTTTCTATATCATAGTTAAGTGAGCTTTCGAAATTCTCTGCAAAATAGAAACTGTGAAGATGAAATGGTCTTTATATTTTTCTATATTGGGTTTTTTTTACTTGCTTTTTAATGTTGCATGTTGCTTTTTGTTGTATGTGAGAAACACAGTTTAAGTCACACAAAAAAATATTGAGAGTCATGATTTTATGACAGGTATTCTTGGGTTATCCACATAGTTTTCAGATATGAATATTCTGGTTTGGATATTCTAGACATTTATAAAAGCACCTTTAAAATTATGATCAAGTAGGAAGCTCAGAGAAGTATACAATTCAAAATTTAAATTGTGGGACAGTAAGTAATTTTGTTTTCAATTTCTATTATTGTTGATAGTATTTGCTAATAAAGTTGCAGAAGAAATAGAAATATTTTGTTGTTTAATAAAATAAGTTTATGGTTGCCAACAGGCTGTATTCTAGCTCTACCATTTCAGATTTGGTAACAACTACCCATTTCAAAAACAAATACAATATATATCTGAAGCATGTTTTTGTACCCACATGTTAATTGTCTTTTAACTGACTTAACTATATAATGATGAACAGTCACGTTGTATGTTAAAATTGCATGCCTAAAACAGCCTTCTCATTTTAATAAATTTTACTTTTTAGAAGGACGCTATATACACATCCTTATCACCATTTCATCAACAGTCTTTTAATCAAAAAAATGACTTTTCCAAAATGAATGTGTTAAACATTAAAAGTTAATTAGTATGTGCAACATTGCGATTTTATTTTACATTTTATGTATATAATCTGAAAATACACCTATGAAAACTTTAAAAAATAAGGTGAGATTTAGAACTAATACTTCAACTGCAATATTAGACCTAAACAGTTAAATATCCCATCACAGTATGGAGATAGTCATCTGTTCAAGCATATGGAATCTTTTGGCTACTGGACTAAGTAGTTAATATAATGCCCAGTGTCCAGACATGGACACAACTGTTATGGAAGCAGAAGGGAAGAGGCTCATGTATTGAGCCCATTTGGACACTGATAAGTAAAGATTAGAAGAGTGACTTTAAATAATGCAGGACAAAGTAGTTATCCGCTTTAAGCAACTAATTCTCTTGGAAAATGGATGGTA
Organism: Aquila chrysaetos chrysaetos; assembly: GCF_900496995.4. Classification (NCBI taxonomy): domain Eukaryota; kingdom Metazoa; phylum Chordata; class Aves; order Accipitriformes; family Accipitridae; genus Aquila; species Aquila chrysaetos. The sequence goes on along the minus strand of NC_044019.1, from coordinate 21,895,157 downwards.
GTATTGTTTTTCTGAAGCAAAACTATTTTTTTCACAGGAGTAGAAGTACAAGTTCTTGAAAAAAGTGCCCTGTGACTCTAGCATTAAATATGGGGTTTATCTGTTGTCTCTTATATTTCAGAACAAAGAACAATAATTTTGTGTAAAACTATTTTACATTTAAATTATTGCATATGTATTTCCCATCTTAAATGATTTTCAAATAACTGAATATTGAATTTCTGTGCATTGTTTGCTTAGAAACATTTTTATATGAACTTTTGGTGTTGTTTAAAAACCTTGAAATTTCAGAATCTAATTTTATGTCTTTTTGTTTAGACCTGCTCTATTAATTACAATATAATCATAATAAAAAGGAATACTGCATCTTTAATGATGTTTTTGTGCCTGTGTAGTTAAGCTTTAATGCTAGGGAAAAAAAAAGATTAAATTAGCCTTGTAACCTCTTTCTCTTCCAGACTGATGATGGAAAATAAAAGCTCTTAGCCACAGAATGTAACACTTAGAATTAATATTTAATTAGACCAGCAAATTGTACACCGTGGCTGAAAGCTTCCAAAGAGTTGTTAGTGCCACAATTGACCTACAAGTTTAATAATAACTCACTTCTAGGAGCAAGTGCCAGTTCAGCATAGTGGAGCCACTGTAAGAAAGTCCTGTGAGATTAAAATCAGCAAACCAAATGGCAGGCGAGGATTCCTGGGATGGAGCCTTCTGGAAAGCTGGGAGCTGGAGTAGCTTTTCAGCCAGGATTCAGATGAGAACAGTGGGCAAAAAAAGCTGATCCCTCCTGTTCTGGGAGCTTCTGGTTGTAGGCCAAAATCCTAGAACAGATTTTTTCTAAATGTTCTTACTGCAGCTATTAATTTATATCACAAATCAAGTAATGAATGACTTATCTTCATCTTTTAATTAAGTTTTAATACAAACATTATCGCTGAATTCTCTGGTCATGCATTTTATTCATGGAAGAAGGGCACTTTTTTGGTATGACGTGCAATTTAGTATGTTTGTGTTGCAGAATGTTTCATTTTATAGTATCTTATTGCTACATAAAAGGGCTCTTGTTATAGTACGATATGAGCAGTTTATCATAATATTATGAAATATGTAAATTAAATACAAAATGTGCATATATTGTAAAATAGAATATTTTGAAGGTTAAATAGCTTAATCTTGCCTTTCATTTTATGAACAATTAAAATATAAAGCCAGTAACTCTACCATTAGATAGCCATCTGAGCCTTAATTCTGTGGCAAATTATTCTAGTGAAATAGGGCACCATAAGTTCAAAATTGTGCAAACACACAGCAACAGACTGAGGAAGGAACATTCTGCATTATTTATTGGCTAGATCCTAAATAATTAAAGAAATGCCTACTCATTAGTTAAAAATTAAAGCAGGTGAGAACCTTGCCAGCAGAGGGAGCAGTCATGTCTTTCCTTAGGTTCCCATCGTTTCCAGCCTACCCATCATTTCCACCCTACCTCTTCTTATTGCCCAGCCAGTTTCCCATCTGGACCTGGCTTTGCCAGCCTGCTCCTGATGACAGCCTATAATTTTATACTGAATAAGGGATTAGTTTTTTAAATGATTTTATATTTCAGAATCTTGCCACTTGATTACCAACATCAGTTAGATGTTCCTTTTGATATTTGTGTACCGTTAATTGAAATAATAGTGGAGGATCTTTTTGGTTATCTGTGTATAAAATGCGACTCACTGTTTAAAGAATTAAAGTTGCAGCAAGAGTTAGCCTTTCTGAATTGGTAAGCAAACTGCAATGTCATTTTCTTCAGGCAAAATGGCAACAAAAGGAACTCCTAAACCTTTTCTTATAATGAATAATTCCCAATGGAGTCATAGTATTTTAGTTGGTCTCAAATACATTAATTTCAGCAGTTTTGTTATGGCTTGTTTGTAATATGACTTTCATTCTGTCAGTCTACTTTTGCAACTGTATTTTATACTACACTACAACCAACTTGTAGCATTGAATATTTTATGTGTTTAATTTCATAAACAATTCTGTTCAAATGGTCATTTCATTTTTGTGATAATTAAAGACAAGTAATAACATACAGTTTTCTATATATAAGCTTTTATAACAATAAGACAATCTCATTAATAAGGACCAGATAGTGTTCAGGGGAGACACTGGGCTCATCTCAGCCCAGATCTTGTACTGATTTCTTCCCAGCTCCTCACCTGTCACTGGAGAAGGGCTCAATCAGGCTTATTTCACCTATCCACTGCAGCAGGTAGATGCATCCCAGAACCATTCATAGGCACATGCAGCCTGTGCTTTCAGCTACTGAATGCTAAGGAAATAGTCAGAAGAGAAAAGCACTGAACAGGGATTCAGCTCAGAAAGTGTCACCCTTTAATACCCTGTACATCTGTCACCTCTTTCAGCCAGATAATAACAGGATTTTCAGCACCCAGCTTTCTGGGCTTTGACTCCCACATCATCTTCTTGATACCACCAAACATCTTCCTGGTAGCCCAAAGCCATAGATGCAGCTTCCTAAAACAAGCCTCAAATAGAGGGGGGTAGACAGGGCTTCAACGAAAGGCCGAGTTCGGTTCCCAGCTCACTGTTGACTGGCTTGTGACTTTGGACAACGCACATGACATCTTTGTGCTTGTTACATGACTTGTAAATGAGGAATGCAGCACTTGCCTGTCTTTTGTAAAGGACTTGGAGATCAACAGATGGACAGTTTGATTTAGGCTACATAGTCTTTGTTCTCACTTTCGTTTTTGTAGGCCTCAGCAGCAACTGTTATTGACTTGCTTGTTTTATCTATATTGAGTCATCACTCATTTCACTGTTGGCCTTCAGGTCTTCCCTCCAATGGCAAAACAGACATACTTTTTATTTTGTAGGGTGCCAAGGTTTGCTGGCATTAGATTCTTTTATAGTTCAAGTAATAGGCAAGTCCAGGCCATCCATCTTCAGTGAAGATCCAAAGATTTTTCTTTTAGTGTGTGATATTTAGTTTTTATTTCCTGGCTGATTATTTTTCCTGAAAATTTATCCAGAATTTTGTAATTGGATACTGTGTCGTTCACCTTTATCTGATATATTTGATAATAACATTGCAGAGTTCCCATAGCAGTGATAGTTTTTTAGGCGTAAGTTAAGGAAACCATGGCTCAAACGTTTCGAGTTTTTAAGAAACAAAAATACTGGTTCTGACTAGTTTCACAGTTGAAAGACTCTTGAGTTTATATAGACTATCATGAAAAACATTATTAAAAGCAACTTTAAGGGAACAACCAAAATCTGGAATTAATACATTGTGTAACATATTGGCCAACAGATGCTTTGTTACTCCCTTCCCATTTTTACGAGTACATTGCATCTAATTACCTGCTTGTGTCTTCGCTACATGTCCTTTCTTTGCTTCTGTAACTTGTATAAAATTATTCAAAGATACTATTCATTGCTTGAAATTAGCTAATGTAATACGGTGTACATATAAAGAAATCAACCAAAATTGATGTCTCTGTGATTTCAGCCACATGAACAGATATTTTTACTTAAGTTCTATTATAGTCAGTAAGGTTCTTGAAAGGTAAAAGAAGATGCCTAATCAGTCAGAATCCCTAAATGTGGATTTCTCATCACTGAAGGCATTGTAGTTTGTAGAAAATCCTTGAAGTGTATTTCCAGGATATATGTCTTCCAGCAAAGACATCACGCTTGTATTCAGTTTTCTTGTGATATTGATACAGATTTCTACATACCAAAATTTGTTCATGTACTGTTGCTTATCTTATATTCCAGTGGTCTGAATGTACATTCATTTTAGAGCCAAAATTCAAAGTTCAGTTAGTAGATTTGGTGTGTGCAAGCACTGAGAACAGTGCTAATCAACTCGGAGTCAAAATAAGTATAGAATTTTATACTTTACAGTCTTTGTTAATTACTGATATAATGCTTTTTGGCAGAACAGTTATTAATCTTTTATTTTCAGGATTCGTGAATAATGAAAAAGTGGACAAACTGTATCTCTCTATAAAGCTAGTACAAGGGCCTAATACCTACCTTCTTTTACCAAAATAGAGTGAATGGGTAATTCTGAGCAGTAATTATTAACAAATGGTGATAAATATTTAAGCCATGTTTCTTAACATTAATAATTTATCTTTTCACTTTAAAATCCTTTGGAGATTAAGTAGTAATGACAAGTGGTAAATATTTGTATATTGTGAAGACATTACCACATCATTGTGTGATAATCTCTAAGAAAATACCAGGAATTATTTCATCTATTGAATATCCAGACAGTGTTTCATTATAGTCCGATGTGGCTGCCTGTGTTGTAGTACTAAGCTTACTTCAGCTTTATGACAGAATGTAACAGAAACAAAAAACAGCACAACCAATTTTTGAGCTTTTTTTGAAAATTCACGCACCAAAATTTGCTTTTAAGTTCATAAGGTTCATATTACTTTGCATGGACTTGCTTGCTTGCTGTTTGTTATTGAGACCTTCTTTCAAATGAAGTGTCAGGATTACTGGACTCACCTGTTGGTAACAACACAAATTGTTGCCTACAATTAGAGTTTTACCTAGACTTGGGGAGAGTATCTGAATTCATCTAAATTCTGTGCTGTCATACGGAACATATCCAACTCACCATTTAACCTGGGTTTTGTCTCAGTGCTAGCACTTGTTTGTATTAACTCTTAGTTATATGTTTTAAAATAAAATCAGTGATAGGATTAGATTATCAGAATGTAAAGGTACAAATATAGCCCTCTACCAAAATATAGGCCTAATGTCTCTTTGAAAAGAGACATAGTCTTAAAATACCTTATTTTCAAGTCTATATATAAATCAGTATTAAAATTATGTTAATGTGTTGATCAGAATACAAATACAATTATACAAAGCCCGTGTCATTCAAGAGCTTAATGTATTTATACAGGTGCTAGTTGGATCTCATTGTAGATCTTTTAACATGTCTCTTGTTCTCCTTTTAAATTTTGAGATTGTTTGTATGTACTATGTATAAAAGTTGAAGCCACTCTAAGAAAATTTTCCATTCTTTGAGTTTTCTTTACTTAATGCAGCGCAAGGACAGAGAATTTAAACATTTTTATTATGTAAATTTTGTGAGGTTTTTAATTTCTTTAGAAACTGACAAAATAAAAATGGGAGGACATATCCCTGGGTGTTAGAAAAAATTTGACAGGAAATCAGAGGAGAACTAGAAATTTAGAGCAGAGTTCAAAAGACAGATTTTTCCCAATACAGAATCCAGATGAACCAAGATTGATTTGATTAATAGTAGTAATGATAAAATTGTGGTACATTAAGAAGCTAATCCAGTAGAAACACCCAGTATTAATTTCAGTATGTAAGTTTGAGCATACAGGCTATACATATATTTGTGTTGGTAGAATAACATGCTTTGTACTCAGACACAGAAGATGATACATTTTTAATAGTTTTATTTGTAAGTAAGTATTTTTACACACAGATAATTACTCAAAGCTGTGTAGATTCTGCAAGTAAATTAGTAGGACAAAGCAATCTTTTTTGATAGTTGCCCTTCCCAAAAGCTGGTTAAACATGTATGTATGGTTCCTATTTACATATCCAACTAGCTACATGGATTTTCTTGAGATGTTGTTTTGAAAGTACACTTTGGTTGAGCCCAAATATTGCAAGTTTGCGCTTAAAAGAAAACGTCTGTCAAAAACAGTGAGCACAAAGTAAGATATAGAATGGATGCCCAGCCCAGCCTGCACAACAGGGTTGCTACCATGTTGTTAGAATAATTACATTTTGGCTGAACTAACTAATTTAGAAAAACTGCAGTACACCTAGCACAACTGAAAACTTTCCAGGACTGGGTTGGGGTTTTTTTTATTTTTTAGTGTAATTTAAAACAATACCTCTTCTAGCTGCCAACAAACTCTTTCCCTGAATCTCCCCATTCCTGGCTTCCCTCCTAACCATGTCCTGGCTCACCTCCAGAGCTGCCAAGTTTATGCCAGAAGCAGGAGGTAGATTTGTATGGGGCTGGAGGAAGATCTGGAGCTCTGTTAAATTTTCAGGCCCAGATGGGGCAACATGATTTGTGTGTTTATGTCAGTATGCCATACATCACAACTATCTGTGTGCTGACGTCAGCTTTGATTGGACATTAATGTGCTGAACACTGCAAACTAGAAAATACATGATAGATACAGATCTATGGCAACAATGCCACATAAGCAAATGTTTATTTGGTGTGGCAATTCACTGTGCAAAATATTTCCCAAGATACACTGCATTAAGCCAGGAGAATATTTTGACACACTTTAAAAACAAAAACAAAATCAACATGGGCAAACAGACTACGATTTAAGAAAGCAAACCTGTTCAGAAGAAGAGCTGAAACCAACATATTGAAGTATGCATCATTAGGCAAATATTGAATTGCTATCCCTCACTTTAATCTTTCCAGAATTAAGACCAAATAGGAAAGATGCTATTCTCATGATATGCAGGACTGTTAATGATGAGGATACCTTGCTGATGGTTGAGCATCTTTCTGTCCACAGTTTTTGTAACCCATTGTTATCACAACCAGCAAGCAAAAAAAATTAATGGACAGCAAACATTTTCTCAAATGATAGAATATTTTTTCTATACCAAGAGTTTAGGTTAGCTTCCAGAAATCATCAGTGTTTATTTATGTAACAATTTTGTATTTCTTGCTTATACAAATAACATCCAGCAGCCTGCTGAAGAACTGGCAAAATACAGTAATTTCTGGTCTGTGGATTTATAGAGGTCACTGGCTACTTCATATTTATATTTATATGATCTTTCTGTGATTGCCTCTGTAGAACAATGTGACCAAAAGTTTCCATTAAAATACAGTATACTGTCTCTCTCTTCCTAGAAGAGGAAATACTTTGCAAGTCAGCTTTAATATTTCAGGGGTGGATATAATAACAAAGTTTAGGGATTGATGTGTAGGCAGTGTTCTTTTAACTCAGATCATTTATGTTATTCCTTAGAAAGGAAATTCTGTAGTATAACACTATTTTATAATTATCCATCATTAGACTTTGTAGGTAAAATTGAAGTTCCCTGATTCCATAGGGATAGATCATTTTGGCCTGTGCACAAGTAGCGGCTTTGAAAAGAGACCAGTCCCCAGGATTTAATGCCATCTGGCCCATAAGGTGGGGAAGGGAGGGGGTGTAAAGGTACCATGGGATCAGTGGATTTAGGTCTTGTAACCTGAGCAGATTGGGCTGTGCAGGACAGGCACAAGTTACTTTATGTAGCGGTCAAAAAACAGAATTCAGATTATTATTATTTGATGGGAGTAGGAAATGTTCACCTTTCACGTCTGCTCCGTAGGCTTCTATGTGGCTAGGAAATACGCTGTTATTGAAACGTGTGTTCATGAAAGCAATTGGTGTATTGGTCACCATTTTAATAAACCTGTATGTCAGTACAATGCATAGACTTTTCTAACATATCTAGGGATGTTTCCCTTCTCCTAATTACTTTATAAATTGTTATTATCAAATAGTTTATCAGTATTTAAATTGACCTTTCATAATAAGCGTCGGTCGTGTAGTTTATGAAAGAAGTGCAGAATGTACAAAATGCTTTAAAATTAATAAAAAATACAAAACTACAATTTGGAGCTACTGAGCTAATTCTTCATACTTGCAATGGGTATTTTGAGGTGATTGATCTTGATACCCCTGAAAGTATGATGGGTATAGCACCTACAGCCATCAAGAACAAGAGCATACCAGCTGTCCAGGCAGCTTTAAGATAACTACTTCTTATCTTAAAGAAATATTTTGCTTTTTAGCACAGATTTGTCTCCTTTTTTTTTTTTGCTCATTAAATACTGACATCATCGAAGCATTTAAGAACATGTTACCCTGAGTTACCTCTGAAGATCTCTGTTGTGACCTTTGAATGTTGCTTTCTGCTATATAAAAGAAAACTCTGCAGAAAACAGCTTATTTAAGGCACACGACAGTACACTGTTGCACAAGACATAAGGCATCACTTATAAATCACAAACATATTGAGAAATGGTAATGCAACTGGAAGGTTTAGATTCATATGTTGCGTAGAGAGGAACTTTTAGAAAGAAAAATACTGGAGAAAATGCTTTGGTTTTCCATGTTGTTTGACTGATGACCAAAACGAATAATCGGGTGGGTTGTGCTTGCTCCAAATATTAGAGGTTATATGCCTAAGTGTATTAAAAACCAAGATTTTCAGAACACAAACAAAAGCTGGGCATCTGACTCATAGTAGAAGTCAACGAGAGGTACTTACCTGCCACGTAGCTTGTAAATATCTCTGATGTGAGCAAATGCTTATGGTATGAAGATTTAGGAAAATATGAATTTAGTGCTGAGTTAGCGCTTTTATGGTTTCTCCTTGTCAAATGCTTGTTTTCTTTAGAGAGAAATTTCAAGTCTCTTTTTTTCAAAAGAAAAAAGCCCTCTAACGTAATTTCTAAGTATTGATGACCTATTTTTTCCCCACAGTTTGTCATTGAGAAGACCAAGGCTTACTCTATGAACGTTAATTACCTTTTTCATCTCAGGATGTGTATTTTGTTTCCATGTCTTACAGAATAAAGCAATTATGGAACGTGTAACAAACTTGTCAGATATGGTAGTTGGTCTTGAATCATTTATTGGCTCTGAGAGAGAAACCAATCCGTTATACAAGGATTACCACGGTAAGTTCCATCTTTAGCAACGCAGAAAGTCTGCCCTGAGTGTTTCTAGGGCACTTAGCGGCTTACCCTCCAATTGGGTATCTGCTATAAAGTAGCATTTGATTTCATTTTAGAATATACCCCTTAAATGTTTCTCCTTGCTAACCAGTCTTGAGTTAGGAAAATTTTCAGTAAAGTGCATTAAGGCTGCAAAGGAAACATGGCAACTCCTTGCATGTTGTCAAGCCGTATTACTGAGGCATGGCTCAATCAGATGTACATCTCAACAGGCAGGCTTTGGGGAATTCACATGCAGAGGAGGCTTGGCAATCATCTGACCAGCGAGCTGAACTTGTCATGAAATCAATACTTTTGATCTGCCAAGTTTTAAATAGAGAACATGGAAAAACATATATTATATTAAGGTGAATAAACTGCTAAATGATGTGCTATATAAACGTTATCTAAAAATAATGTTCTATCTTTCAGCTTTAAGTTACAGCACTTATGTATTTAAGGAAATGAATGTGGATATGTGTGGCATGTAAAATATGAAACTAATTTTGGTAAAAAGTCATGTAGCCTTTCAAGTGATTTATCTTCAAAATGTGTAATGGTGTTTAATCTTGCATTTTGTTTCCCAAAGATTTTGTTAGCTGTTGCAGCAGAACTATTTAAATTTTAAAAGATTAGATTAGAAGTTATGCATAGCCAAAGCAGTGAATAACAAACAGTTTTAGCTAATCCGGAGCGGTGCTCTGAGTGTGCATAAATTACAGCTATTATTATTGTGATACTACTGTAGTTCCATGGAAACCCTTAGTTGAAAGTAAACTGCTTATGCGAAACCTGCTGTAAACATGTGAGAATGTGGCAGTGTTTTCCATAGCAGAATGTGTAGAAAAAGAAGCAAAGATGGTGTTGAGACACCACTGTGTGTATGCAGGCTGTAATTAATAAATCAGAGAAAAATCTTTTTGACTATGAAAATAGTGCACATTTCATTATCTGAAGAAAGGTGAATGAAAAAGAAACCATGAACAAAAGCTAGAATAATTTGCCTAATTATTTTTCCAACTGTATAATCGTGATGTGGCATTTGTTTATGCTAACATAATTCTGTCAATTTGATACTCCTTTTCTCAGTACTGAAGAGATCCTTTAAGACAATGTGTGTTTTAGCAGTTATTTCCTGGTTTCCTGTAAAAATGTATAATAAATCGTTTTTGTACTATGTAATAAAATTTATAGGCCAATATACGTAGCTTTTGATTTTTAGGCCACCTTAATTTAACATTCTAAAAGTAGGTATTTTTAACGGTTTTAACTTTGTGGATTCTTTTTGCTTAAGAATATATTTTAAGATGATGTGTTTACTGCAGATGATGGAAGATTTTGACATTACTCAGGAGAAGTTTGATTAAATTATTGCATTATTTAATGAATCCTGCATTAATAATTTTATTAAGCTGCCTGCAAATTTAAATGGTTGAAAAGTCAACAAAATAACAAAAGAATGATATAGGTGATCATTAAGTAAAATTTTTAGAATACTGTATATAAGCAACCCTGTGTTATACGTGCTGTCCCTGTATATAATAATTAGATTTTGAACTCAAAAGCCAAACAAATAATTCTTATATGTCACCGGACTGGAGGCAGGGATAGAAGGTTTCAAAGCGTAAAAATATTTTTCTAATATTATTGAGAATTTTTGTAATTAGTACCCATAAAGATTATGCTTTTTAAAGTATTTCAATTTTAGGAAACTTTCTTCCCTTATTCTTCCTTCTAAAAAAATAAATAAAACCCTGAAAAAATACTTGCCTTATTTTAAATTAGGGGTTTAGTGTTTGGGGTTTTTCTCACAGCTGCCGTTTTCAAGTAAGATGTCTTTTCTAAATGTTCAGTATTTCCATTGAGATGCTGGCTTTATGAATAGCAAATATAGGCCAGTAATTGAGAAGCCCTGTAGAATTTTCCTGGTTTTCAGATGTAGAAAATCACCCTTAGGTTGTTCAGAAACTATATTAGGCTGCACAAAAACCATCCAGCGTCCTTGTCAGAAAAAATCAGCTTGAGTTGCAGCTGACAGAATGCAGAGCTTGCAGTGCACCTAGTACTGTTAAAAACATCTGAACAGCTATATAAGCTTCCTGCATGAAGAAAACGTATTTCTCCTAGGATGGCATGGGGGTTAAAATTTATCGAAAAGCATGATCTAAATCAGCATTTTCCAGGAACTTTTTTAAAGTCATTTTCAGGGTGCAAAATGAAGTACTTTTCATTAGAGCTTCAGTGGTTATCAGTAACCCATAAGCCTTGTTTTGCTGGCTGCTTACTGGTGCATTTAATAAAATAAAGATCACTCAGTGGTGCCGTGGGCAGCATGCAAGGTGATAGCCATATTTGCTTACTGTAAATACAAGAGAAAATCACACACAAACCGGCTGTAGTTTTGACAAGTATTAAGATCCCTCTTTACATCTGTACTTCTGTACCAAAGTGCAATTAGTTTTCCTCGCACAAGGATCTCTGTTTATCTTATTCTGCTTGATTACTTGAGTATAATCGCACCGTTTGCTTCATTGCTCCTGGTAGTAAGCGCCAGTTTAAAAAGGGGAGGATGAGTGTGTGTAAATATACAGAATTCTGCTGTAAGACTCTAATTTATGCATCTGGATGACAGCGTTTTCTTAATTTTTTTCCCTCCTTTACTCTTTCTTTCCACAAGGTTTGGTTCACGTACAGCAGATTCCTCGGCTTAATAGCTTGATCTGTGATGTGTCAGACACGAAGGACCTTGCTTTTAGATTAAAAAGGAAGCTGTTCACCATTGAGGTAAGAGAAACAGTTTTGTTTCACTATTTAGAACCCAAAAGGTGGAGCTAATCCCATCTCTTATGTTTCGTTTTGTGAAATACATAAAATATGCATCAGATGTCGTAAATTCATTTCGTTCTGGTTTTGCTGTTCAGAATGGTTTTATAAAATATTGTAATATGCCTCCTGATTAAAAATGTCTCATTTGCTGCACTAAATTGGTCCGTTATAAATAGTTTATTTTGGTTTAAAATGTACATAGAAAGTAGGCCACAACCTTCAATAACAAAGCGTGACATGTTCCTGAGGATGTCAGGAGCATATTTAATTAAATGTTAATGACTTGCTCTTACTTGTGTTAGTGGGTGGGAAAGTAGCTACATGTTATTACCCCAGTAGAGGGATTTTAATGTATAATGCTGCCTAAAATTGTGTGTGGTATGAGGGATAAGTGTCCTTATCAGCATTCAGAAACCATTTTCTTTGCATTACTGAAATCACCTTTCGCTCTTTTATGTCATTTTAAACACAGTATCATTTACACTAATGTCCTTAAGTAAATTTCCTACTAAATTTAAACTTTTTTCTGTGACCTTTATGCAGACAGTCCTGATAGAAGGCAGTAATACAAAAGATGTATTTCATTTTAATCTTGCTAAAGAGCAAATGAACATAGCACTATTAAGCAATTAGAGCTGATGTATTTATTAACCAAGTAATGCTTAGAGATGGAAGATGGCTTTCGGGGTGATGTGATAGTCATTGGTACAGTCTGGGCAAATTTTTTTTAACAAAGACATAAAACAGCCAAGCATCCCTGACAAACCATTTTGTTTAATCTCTTTTCAAATGAAAAGCTCTTAAGCAGACCACTTGTCTTAACTGCTTGAAACCATAAAAAGAGAGAATTGCCACCAATAAATTAGCATATTTTTTACTCCATCACCAAATGATGGTCAATGTGGCTTGGCACTGCTTTGGTGTTTGGGACTTCACCCTTAAGTGACCACTTTGGCCCTTATTTGACCCTCTGCCCTTTTTAGCTGGCCACTTGATAAGGTAACTTAAGGGTTCTCTCTCTTCACTGCCTCCTCCCCTTCACAATTGCAAGTAGCCCTAACCTATAAATCATTGAAAGGGCCCTATCAAGTGACAAATTAAGGTGCCCTCCTCCTAATTAATGGTCATCAATGTCTTTAATTATCTAATCCTATTGAGAGTAGTTAATAGTTAATCAGGCAGCCAGTTCTTCATGCAGGTCATCTCTGCATGAGTGCTAGAAGTTTCTCAACTAGAGGTATCCTCTTCAGAAGCCACTTAAAGGCAAATACGTAAAGGAGGGCTTTTTTCCTAAAGGCATTCCTTTATAATGTTTCTCACTTTCCAGAGAATGCGGTTAGTGAAACCAGGCATTGTGAGGTATTAAACCATTTTAACGGCTGCTTTTGAGCAGTACATTAGAAACAAAAACCTTAATAGTCTGTGTTTGGTTTTAAAATACAAATGTTCTTACTGTTTTCAGAAGTGCAAAGAAGCGTGCACCCTCGTTTCACAGCATAATAAATTCTCATTTATTATAGCTATGAATTAGCATATTTGGGGTTTTTTTTCCTCACTGTGAATCCTGACTCAGAATATAATTTTTTCAGTCATCTGAATTTAGGATTCTAATTTGTAATGTAAATTGGAAGCAAAAAAAATACCTTAGCAGGAGGCTCTGTAAAAAGAATTGAATTAGCCATGGGGCAGAAGCATTGGGAACAGGGGTATAGTGGAACTCTTGAAACAACCTGTTGCCCTAGACATGCGTAGATGACCCACTTGTACAATTTCTCCCTTCATTGCTGAGCTGCAGCCCCTTTTGAATAACTTCAGGTTTTGTTAGAGATATGCTTTCTGTAAGCTGAACTGACACAAACTAGCCCTTTTTGAACATGTTATATCACTGTCCTACTGTGATCTTCCTGTACACATTTCACTGATCTATAATACATATGTTTTTCTTCCTCATACTATTAGGGGAGGCAGACTACAGCTAGGCTGACTACAGCAATGAGGTCAATAAGAAAATGGGAGCAAGGGAAAATTGAATTAAGAAGGGATGTGAATACAGTCTTCTAAAATGGGTTTCTGCAGTTAGAATGTGATGAGTCAGCAGTCAGGTTTGGTTCTGGTGGTAAAAACATAAAGCAGCACAACAGTGTGCGTTACAAGCAACAGTGTGATTTATACAAAGTACAACTAAGTTTATGACTTCTTTAGTATGTAGCTTAAATGTGAAATGAAAATATGTTTTGAGTACGTTACAGTTTTTGGAATGCTTCTGCTTAGTTATATACACAATTTAGGGTAAAAATACTGACCTCTACTTGAAATGCCACTTTAAAATCATAAGAAGCATAAAAACTTAAGAAAAGTTAGAAATATACAACCTATGATTTATGGTAAAATTTCTCCAAGAAGGATTTTCATCACTAGACCGTTCTTTTTTTACAGTTTAAAATAAGAGCATGGGACACAGATTTTCTCATCTCTGGATTGCTCACCAGTTAAATAACTCTTTATGGTTTGGCCCTCATCAGTAAAAAACCTTAAATGTCAAATCTGTTTTATTAGATTGCAGTGTTGTGGGAGGGACTCCGCCTCTTTAGAGTCTGCAGAATCATTTAACTGTTTCAGTTTTTCTTGTATCTTCTTCATCAAAATAAGATTGACTGAAATGTATTCTAAAGGGATTTTTTTTAAATTCAGGATGAAAATGGTTTTTAATGAATATTTATGAGTGTTCATTTTCCATTTGTAAATTATGAGGTCGACCCTTTCCAGGAAAACTTAGACGTTTATGGTAAAAGGTGCAGTAGCCGTATCAAGCTTTGCCAAATCTTCATGTTAGTTACTAGCAATATATTATTATATGCAATATTATTAGAGATCTATCTTATGTGCATACCACTTTAAAGGACACAATTTTGAAGTTAGCCTGTCTAATCCTATTTCTTCCCACTTTGGAATCTTAATTAGAAGGAGATAAAAACCATCATTTGACTAAATTATTGTCTTGAATCTGTAGCAAAAGGTATAATCCGCAATTGGGCCAATTAGTGTACCCCATAGTTAGCTATGCTGAGGCAGGAAACTTGATTAGATCTGACACCAGCCTAGTTCCCACTGTTGTTTTGCCAGGTATGATGGTCAGACTTCAAAGGGCTTGAGGCATCAGCAGGGCAAGGTTTGGAGGCCAGCTTAGGTCCGGTCGTTAATCTCTCTGCTAAAACCACAGCAGCCCTCGCACAAAACAAGCTTACACGACACAATCATGCGGTATTAAAGTTTGGGTTGAGTCATGCCAATTTGCCTTTGATTTTCTGATGATTGACTAAAAGATGGCTACATGACTAGACACATACTGAAAGTTTACTGATTAGGTAAGTTCCCCAAATATTTGAAATATTTTTTGATTTCTCAGTTAAATGATATGACAACCCGTTCATCTTAATGAAACTTTTCAGCAGAATTGTTCTTGAAGTACTTTTTGCTTTGTTTGTAGCGCTGAATGTAACTTTTATCAACATTTGATAAAGTTTGTAGGAACATTATGTTCAGTTTTATTTGATAGAACTTTATCTTTGTTGTTCCAAAGCCTCCTGTATCAAAACTAAAGGAATCTGTGCCTAAATTTGATTTTTTCACTCCTCGAAATTTCTAAGGAAATGTTGTTTGTTATTTAGGTACATTTACAATCAGGCGCAAAAGGGATATTTCCTGTTAATTATTTTCCACCTCACCATTGCGTAAAGCACTGTTCCACGACTGCGATTACATAAGTGTTCCTTTCTTTTGCAGTCTGATTTGTTGAAATATTGCAGTAACAGTGACATGTTTCCATTCTGAGAGAAGCCTAAGGCTGCTTTAGTATTATTCCAAATGATTGAAATTGCCATCTTGCTGACTTTCCCTTGGGCAGCTTAAGGCCTGTTTACTTTTGTATTTGTTTCACATGCTCCCTCTGAGTTTGGCTGGCAGGACATCATTACCTGGTTTGACAAGACAGTTGGAGAAGATTCATATTTGATTAACTCCCTTTGTTACTGTCTGGTCAACATAAACCTCTGAAATTATGTATTTAAAGTTAAAATTTTTGATAAATTCAGTATGTTTGCAAATAGGAAAGTTTGGGGGGGGGTTAATTCCCTAGCTTTGCTTTACTGCGGATTTTTTGAGTCTTCAGGTAACAGTCAATTGTTAATAGTATAGAGAATAAGCTTTTTCCTACAAGTTGTATAATATAGTTTGTCTAATAAATAGTTGTTGTGAATTATTTTTTCTAATTTGATCAATACACAAGTAAGAGCCAGCTAATGTGATTTTCTTTTTAATGGCTATGTAACACCTGTGCAAACCAGAATAAAAGTCCTTAAAAGACAGCTCAGTTTGAAGCCTAGAGAATTGCCACACAGCAAAAATAAGTAAGTTTCCAGGAGATTCTTTTCTGAGAGGTGTTTCCTAACAGGAGGAGAAGAAAGTCAGAATTAGAGGAGTCCTGTGGCAGGGAAGTTGCTGGTTTCTCAGTGGCAGGCAGATACAGTATGGTACTATGGAGCACTCTGCAGTGCATTTTTCCTGGTGGTAATTGCCAGAGTAAAAGGTTATGTCTTTGGAAGGAAACATCATCACAAAACCCAGCAACTGAGTCTATGTAGGATTAAAAATAAATATATGATTCCAAAGACATTAAAATAATGTCCTTTCTTCATCTGTCAATAAAGGACTATCAGAAAATTAGCGTTTGCCAAAATAAGCAAGATTTAATTGCAACTCTAGATATTCACGTGTATGCTATGTGTCCAGCATTGGTATTTGGAAGAAGACTTAAAACTCTTTTCTTTAAAGATGGTAAATCTGGCAATTAAAAACAGGAAATACATCATAGGTAGCTTCCATCTGAAATCTCTGTGGTTTTGGGGTTGTTTTTTTTCATTCTATCCCTTTTCATTGCTTATTTTATGCAGACTATACTGTGGTAAACTTCTTATTTGCAAAGGAGAAGGGCAGTTAGCCACTGCTATAGATTATTTACCGAAACAGGTGGGTAAAACGAAGTCAGAACTGATGTCTGCAGTGCTTCAGTGTGGTATTAGCATAGCACGAGTTTGGTCCTAAGTGACTCAGGAGATGGTGATGTCACCAAGTGCCAGAACTGTGCTCCCAGAAACATTTTGTAATTATTCATTAAACACATCAAGAACAGGTATGGACATAATGGTTTAGGGTTATTCATGAGCTATTTCTTCTGGAGGAACAAATCAACCTTGTCACCAGTACATATGGGATCAGCATATATTTAAAATACACACATGTGCCTTACCAACCTCTGTATCAGTGAGAATTAGAAAGTGTTCCCTGTACCTCTAATAGCATCACTTCTTATAGGCTTCTTCCAAGAAAATTTGAATCAGCCTTCCTTAATGACTCACCCTAATCCTGATCATATTTCACTGATGTTTATAAAGTTGAGTAATTTTGTAAATAAACAAACACATTTGAATTAATGAACTATTTTAGGCAGTATTTTAACAAGAAGACTCTGTGAGCCTGAGAGCTGACAAAAGGCAAAACATTGGTTTATTAGAAATTTAAGTGAGGTGGTAGTTCTACAGCAATCAGTCAGTAAAATACAGAAATGAATTCTTGTTCGCCGAGATAAAGTTCACACAATGTTACACCAAAGCTAATATATGCTACACGATACATGTTGTAATACTGGGAGCTTAGTCAATATGCCTTCGTATATAGATAAAAGCAACTCTGTATTTGAAGATCATGCACTGGGGGCATTACAAGACTTGACCCCATGTTAGGGCCTTACAACCTCAGAACGGAACCTGCTTTTACCAAGCCGGAGGGTAACACAGGTGTGACCGCCTGGCTGCCCAGTGCCTGGAGCGTGGATGAAACTTTACAGGTATTCCTGGTTCAAAGGTGAAACAGAACTTTTCTGAAATGTTACAGAAAGTGTATTTCTTTAATTTTCTAATGTAATAAAATCTTTGGGGCTTCTCGTGCCCATGTATTTGAGAATACAAGTACCCTCGGAGCTTACGTGGAAAACGTCTCTTTCTCCTCAGCCTGCCTTGAGCAGATAGCATCATACCTGGCAAACTCTAGTACTAGATGTTCCACTTCAGCTCAGGGACTCAAATGCAGGGAACTCTGCATATAAAACTAAACTTTCTGACAGAGAGAGGTAAAGCATTGTAATAAAATTCAGCTGAAATTTATGCCAGTCAAACCGCAGTTGCATTGATTATTCCTGTCCATTTTCCCTATTATATTAATAAAGACATTTCCACTGGCTTATTTAAACGTAATTCAAAGGATAGTAATTATAACACCATGACATTTTCTTAATCTGAAATTAATAATACTGCAAAAAAATTCTCCTGCAAAACTAATTCTGTCATAATTCCAAGCTCCATTTTGCATTATTTCATCTAGTAGCCAGTTCAGGTTCTCTTTACCTGGTATGGTGTACTTCACTGAATTGTTTTGTCAGATGCTGTCAAGCCAACCTACCATTGTTAAAGAAAATCAAACTAAATCATTTTGGCATGAGCCTTCCAGGAATAAGGCACAGAATATGAAGGGTTTGATGAAATCAAGGATTTGATTTCAATATTGTAAAAGACTGCCTGTCAAAAATGTATTACATTCTTTCAAACAATTTTGAATAAATAAATGTGTTTAAAATTGTGACAGTACAATTTAGATAAAGTTTTGGGAGATTATTTTTAAATTATAATAACTTGAGGTAAAACAATACTTGGAGTGCTCCTATTTAAAAAGAAAAACCCTCTGAATGCTAATGGTACATAGAACTGAAATCAAGTAATAAGTTTTATGTGGTATATGGAATTTCAGAACAGTTGTATCTTATGAACATGTGGAAAAATTTAATTTGAAAATATCACCTTCTTATTTTGTAAAACTGAATAATGTAAATTAAAACATTTTGATATTCTGAAGATGAATACAGGAAGGTACTGTTAACTTTCAGATTGCGTATGAAGATTTGTAATATCCTGAAATTTATTTCATAATCAGTTTTGTTTTATGGGTTGTTTGACATTATGCAAGTATAACGTGAGGGCTCCATTCAATTTTTCAAAACTTTAACACTTATAATATAGTGCATCTGCAGTTCCTTGTTAGTAAACAGAACTCATATATATTTTTATTTAAACAAATAATTATGTTGTTTAGAAATATTTATACCATAATTGTGTTGTCGCAATGGAAGAACATGCAACAAAGCCATTAATGCAATTAAAGGTCACTTGTACATATTGTAATGGACTGCTCATGCACAGGATCTGTGTTAAGGGTCAGTGCTGCAGCATGAAATAGATTGGTCTTGTTCAGTCTGTAAATAAATGGGTCAACTTATCTTGTATTTGCCAGACAAATAAAGTAGTTGACATATTGCCACTTTCTTAGTATTAGAAGACAGGTAGGCTAAAGAGGTCTTTCGTAAAAATATTCGTTGGTAAAGATTAAAAAACTCTTTATCTACAAGCAGCATATTTTCCACTAAAGCGGTAGTGGAAAATTTTTTTAGACAAAGGTCTGTGGGTCTAAGTTAGAAAGATATTGATGGTGAGTGTTTAAGAAGCAAAAAGAGTTAAGCACCATATTCATAGTAGTTCTCAGCAGGAACTGAGTGCCACCTCCATTAAATGCTCTTTTAAAATACCACCAAGTTTTAATAACAGTATGATATTTCATAGTTGTATAATGTTCTCACTTTACAAAGAATAACGAATTCAATCATTTCTTTACACAGTAAAACAGACCTCTGAATTTTATATATCTCTGTAAATGCAGGAAAATAAAAATTAAAGCTTATAGGAAGTCACATTTTCTCAACCACAGGTCTACATCATACCTGAACCTTATTGAAATGCATTGAAGTAGGAGTTCAGGGCTATTACTGAAAAGAATGAGAACAGGATGATTTTGCATCTCCACATGGAAGATGTGCACCCATCTGGATCTTCCTGTCTCACTACTGTTTGTTATGCTTTTGATTATTGATCTTTGCGTAGAAAGTGATTCAGAGTACTCTGTAAACTAGGAAACTCTGAGATAGCCCTATCTAAAACTTGGAAAAGGTTAAAATGTCATTTTGTAGGGAAACAGAGCAATGTTTGCTATGACTAGTAACATGCTTAATCAAAGAAATTCCAAAATGTTTGATTGTAATTGTGCAAATTCAAGGTTAAGGGATAACATTTCCAGTCTTATGAAAATATTAGTGATTTTGGATGAACATAAATCTGTAAGGAAACCACAAATTGATGGTTTCTTTAAATTTTTCACCTCTACAAAAACTGTTCCATACCATTTTGCAGATTTATTTATTTTACTGATTCACAAAGAATATTACCCTTTACTGAACTGTTAACATACAGGAACATTTTTTTTTATTTTTATTGAGGGCAAACTAGTCATTATTCTTAGTCTGAAAGACTTAACAAAAGCGCCAAAAGGAGACAGGACTTAAAAAATATACATAGACTGGAAAGTACTGTAGGTGAAGAAAAAATGTTCTATAACTGTTGCGCAAATACTACTTTCTGCTTTGGCCAAATTATGGGGTATTATTTGTGACTGAATTCCAGAGTACATTTTATTTTTATATTCCTGGCCAAGAGGATTGTGCAAAAAGTAGATTGTCATAAGCAAAATGGCTGAGGACTACGGTGCCTAAGGCATAAATAAACTTAGATTTTGGTCATGCCATCTTTATTGCTCTCTTTCTCACAGTTGTTTTAGTTGCATGTTTTTGATCTTTTTTTTAATTTGCTTTTTCTTGGTTGTATTACATACAGTTTTCAAAAGATTCTGTTATCATGCATAATGCAATTTAAAATTTCTCATTGCATGTTAAAGCCAATAGCTTTTGAAATATCAAGTGAGACTGTCTCCAAGGAGAAAAATTATTTATTGCAGTTAAAGGGGTATTTCTGGCCAGCTTAACATTAACACAGTATTTACCCCCTTCAGAATAATAGCTTGAATTTGAATGGCATTACTAAGTAACAGTTCAGCTCCCTTTTTCCTCATTCATTCCTTCTGAAGAAAGTGAGCAGTAACTGTATAGTGTACAATAACCAAAGCTTTGTATTGGATGTCCATAAATACATAAATAAATAAAGTGAATTTGGGTGCCAATGTGTACCAGCCATAGGCTGCTTGACTTTCAGAAAACAACTGGTAGCACTCGCTGAAAATAATTCACTTTAAGTGCCTCATTTCAGATATTTAAGGTTTGAGAAACCTATGTGGTTTTAGCTTATGAAAATAATGTCTATGGGCTCTTCATCATCTTTTGTCCTGCTTCAAGACTGTTATAGCAAAAATTACTGAAGAATTTTCACTCTGACGTTCATAAAATTCATGTTTACAAAACAGTTACCAAATGGACTTACCTTTTTCTAATATTAAACCACTAATCTTTGAGCAGTGTGTCAGCTTGAGTCATGTTTAAAAGTAAAAGCAGAAACCAAAAATTAAAAAGTTTGTCACTTTTAAGTGGGAGGATGTGAGTATTACTGTGCAAGAGAAATCAATTTCACCTTGCATCCAAAACAGTGCTTGCTATTCTTCAAATAATCTGATTTCTTAATATTTAAAGTTTTAAGATCTTTAGTTATCTATGCTAAGGAGCTGTACATTCACTTGTTCTGAAAAAGATAGGCTTTGTGTGACCTGCATACAAACATTTGAGGTGGATGACTTGGCCATGATAGCTGAGTCTTGAGGAAACTTCTGAAGTCTCCATGGTATACCCAGAATATCTACTGGGGGTTTGAATAGAACCTTAATGGTGTATTTGTAAGCAAAACATTTCACATGTCTGGATAATAGCTATACAGTGACCTGCCTTGTCATTGGGTTGGCTCTGGACTCTCCAGCTGGAGGAGTTAAGAACTGTGCAGTTGGTAGATAGGCTTGGGGTCTGTGAGTGGCAGAAAAACTTTAACAACGGCGGTCACATTCCACTGTTCTCAGTCAAGGATTATAGTGTTCCAGTATAGTTTTCAGACATGCACCCTGACTTGCTTTTATTTGTGAGCCAACACACAATTAGGTGAACAAGGGGAAAAGTTTTGGTTGTGTACTGAGTCTCACTGTTACTTCTTGCTTTTAAGGGCTTCTACGCGCAACCTGAAGTTTGGATGGTTACCTGCATATTGGCAGAAAGTATAGCAGAATATGATGATTTAATACAATATTCTTCACTTTTTATTTTCAATCTCATGTATCATATGAAGTGGGAAAGAGTAAACTAAGGAAGACCTTGTTCTGGGGTATTTGGGGAGTTAAAGACGTAGTGTCCTGAATTCGTAGTGCTCACTTGCAGATGGAGAGTAGGAACCAAGTAGGGTATGGTGAAGCTACACTCTCGGGACTGACCAAGGGAAGTCTGCTTGTAGATATAGCCACAGCTTGTACCCATCTTGATATATAGTATGTGTGATGTACAGAATAAACACATCCCCCAGCCGCTTGAGCTGCCATATTTTACTAACTGAGAAGCATTTTATTTTCAGCTCTTTATTATGTAGTGTTATCCACCGATTGCATCTCTTCTCTCATTGATTTATTAGGGATTTCGTAATGTGTTGCTTAATCAATAAACACTGTAGTCTCTTAAGTCAGTTATGTCTCAGGTCTGCAATCTAAAGCCCCTGAGGCAACACCATATACTTCTTAATCGGTAGTTCTCACCTTTTGGTATAAGGCTTTGTAATGCTGGGCGGATTACAGGTTTCCTATGCTGCTTCAAATGCCCTTTTACAAACCTTTTGCTACCAGAGAGTAGTGTGACAGGAGTTATATGAGCTTTTGTTGCTCTAATATAGGGAAAAATGGTTCTCCTTCTAGGATGAGTATTTCTTAAGAGATATGAACCAGTACTTAATTTGTAATTCTTGTTGCATTAAAATAAGGAATTAATAAGAAGTAAATCTAATATTTGTATTTAGATCTGATCCTCAATAGTAGCATAGCCATGGGCTGTTTGTGCTTGGTCTACATCATCCAGACTAAAAATAGCCTTCCTGTCATTTTATTGGCAGCGTTTTAGCTACTCCTTTAATTCTGTTTAAAAATGGATAGAGAGAAAGATAGCATAAATATTGAATGTGTGCAGATATTCCAGTAAGTAGCTAAAAGGAGATTCCTGATGCTTTGAAGAGCTGTATAGTTAAATGGAATTCACATTTTGCTTAAGTAAAGAAGCATTTTGTAAATTATTCTCATCTTAAATGTATTAGGTTAATTTTTATTTTTGTATTTCTAACTAATGAAAGTAGTTACTTTTAAATACCTAGGCATTAACATATATTTGCTTTATTTTATTAGTGTCCTGGTTAGGTTTTGTTGGTTTTAGGTTTCCTTTACATTTTGGGAAGAAGTTACTGATGAGGTATTTTATTTCTCATCAGTTAAATAAAAAGCCACATTATTTCTAATTTTTCTTTTAATAAAGTGAGGTTTTGCAGAATAAGAAGACGAATCACTGCTGCCTGCTAAAATCTTGAGCAATAGTCTGAAAATTTCTGGTTTGTTATGTTTTGGGTTTTGAAAACCTGTGGAAACAGTGAAGGAAGAACTGGCTTGTTCTTGTTCTGTCTGTCCTAAGAAAACATGGGCTACTTTAGGAACTTCCAGGACCACAGTTACAATATGGAAAAGACACAGTTTTGAGGTGGACTTGCATCTGTTGGTTTTTTCCTGATCTGAAAAGGGCATTCTGGCTTTAAAAAAGCCGTGAGAATTAGATTCAGGTTACTGAAACGCCCCTAAACCTACAAAGGAAAATTTTTGCTTTGTTTGTAGAGTAAGGCTCTAAGGTAGAAGGGTTACACTGAAACGATGTTGTCAGTGGATTACTTATATCCTTATATAAGAAGCACTTTTTCCTGGTGTAGTCTGAAGTAAAAATTATACGTGTACCATGGTCTTTTCTACTTTTGCTTCTCCTGTCTTGTTCATCCACACCATGGTGTGTATCTGCATCCTTTAGGACAATACTATTCTGCACATTCAGTGCAGGAGTTGTCTGTGCTCACACAAATAGGAATATCTGGAATACTTTCTTGCAGCATTTATTTGTTTTTCGTTATTTTTTGTTTCTCAGGTTTGTGTTTTGAAATTATATCATTACTTTACAAATTGATCCAAAAGATTAGCATTTATTGAATGTGCAGTAAGAGAAGACATGTTTGAAAGTAAGTTATGTTAACTGCTGCTTTTATGGAAGGTTGGTGGTGGCGTTACGAATGAGATTATGAAAAGAGAAGCAAGAGCATTGCAGTTTTTACATTAGAGCACCCAAAGTAAAGTGTATAGTTGCATTCCATCTGTTGCAAGTGCATAGCATTGTCATAGGGGGGTATCGGTTTTCAGAACTCATAATCAAAACTGAATATTTACTGGTGAAAATTAGGCGTAACTAGAGTATTGTTATATGTACAATCTAGACATCTGGTGGAAATATCTATAAATAAAGCAGAATTTGTACAAAGCCAGGAATAGTCCATTAGAGATCATTTTTATTGAGAGAAGTATCACCATTTATATGATGTGTTTGGTTAATGAATATTCAAACTATTTTAGGAGTAATTTTTAAGCTTTTTTATTCCTAAAAGAAGAAGTATGGTTCTGTACAAAATTACATTCCTAAAAGATTTACTGTTCTCAGCATAATAAAAATACTGTAAAATTACTTCCTATCTTGAAAAATCAAGCCAGCTATTCTTGTTTCAAATTTCATCTAATATATTGTTCCGTATGGTTGTATGATAAACACATTATTCCTTGAACAGGAATTAAGAGTAAAGCTGCCAGGAAGGGGTTTTGTTGTCAGAGTAGTTCCCGCCTCATGTTTTGTAAGAGATTTCATGGTCCCATTGTAAAGAGTGGATGATTTAAAACGTGTTCCCAAGATAAACTTTCCCATTGTCATTAATGAGGATGGATAATACTGAGTGACAAGTGCATTAGGAATGACACAGAAAGAGCTGTTAGATTTGTCAGAGCATATCACTTCAGGCAATGAAACTTGAGGACATTCTCTTTTAGCAATTTTTTGCTATTTATTAGAGAACCAAAGATTGTGATTGCTCACACAGGTGGATTTCACTGTTTTGTTCATTAAATATTTAGGTACCTTTGAAAAGGTAAAGGTGACAAATATGACCATTATACTCCACTGAGAGGGGTGCCAATGGTTGCTTTGCCTACAAATAATTCATTGAAACTAATATACCTTTTACTTGTTTTAAAAATGTTTATTTGGTGGATAATTTTTAATTTGCGATATTTTTACTGAATAGGAAAATTTAAAGTTATATAATAAGAAGTGCTCTGACCTGTCATAGTGAAGCTTCTGGGATAAAGAAGCTTAAAATTAGGACACTATACATGTAATTTACATTGACTTAAAAAATTGTATTTCTCCATAGAGAAAGACTTTTTAAATATTTATCTCTGAATAATTAATAATGTATGACTTTTTCTGGTGTTTAAAATTTTTCCAAACTACAACATGCCTATCAATTTCCATTTTGAACATGCAATTGGTCACTTTTTCGCCTTGATTCATCTTGCCTGGCTGCCAACCAAATTTTGCCTCCGTGTACCTTCTTGACACTAATAATGACTGAGTTTCTGTTCGTTTGCGTGCAAGATTTCCCAAGCGGCAGTTTGGGGCTGGGATAAACTATCTATCATGATTGCGTACAACTAATCTGCCTCAACCAAACCACCCAATGATTGAAATTGCATTTGACAATTCACCTCTCCTTGGCGTGCCTGAGGTGAACATAGCTACAGACCATCCCCTGAAGGGCATAGCAACTCCTCCATATGTTGGGGAGGATCCTTTTATTTGTGTCAAGAGACTTTTAGCAAAGCATGTATAGGCAGGGATTTTTTTTTTTCTTAGACTTCCTTGTTTTCAGATGCATGGCTGCTGCTTTCTCCTAACCAAAGCATTTTGGGTTTGTGAAGCATTTCCTAATTTTTAATTCATTAAAACTGTTAAACTCTTTCTCTGAGATAAACTAGTGTGATATTGGATGTATAGGAGATAAAAAATTCAAGAGGTATTTAAAACGTCATGTATTATTTGTTAGAACGTTATGCTGTTAATATACCAGTAGTGCGAGTCAAACATCAGACAAGATGCCTGTTACTGTGTTGACCTTTACCAAAGCTTGCACCTGCTTGCAGCATTTTGATAATACAGAACCTAAGAAAGAGTGACAAAGCAAAATCTGTGTCTGTCATAGGAGAAATCTTTTAATTTTTTTCCAAATTGTAAATTTATTCATAGTGTGTATACTTACTGGTTTGAAAAGCTGTCTGTGCAAATATTATCTGATAAAACAGACCCTTTATTTCTGGGTGAGATTACTCAAATAATCTTCAGAGTAAAAAGCTTTCTAGGATTGCTTTTTGCTAAGTACTGTCCTTTTTGTATGAAGTCACTTTTATCATAATAGTTTAGGTAATAGCCTATGTCATCAGGAGTGCTACTTTTCATTAGTGATGTGTATGATTAGCTCCATCAGATATAATTAATTTGTTCAAATACAAAGTTTCTGAATAGTTAGGGTAATAAAATTCAGTTTCTAGGGAGATAATTTCTTTGTAGTTTTCTGCTATAGTTCCAATATATTGAGTTAAAAGATACACTGTTTTGATATATGAGTCCCTTCCAACTCAAGATGTTCTATGATTCCATGATTCTGTGATAATCCAGATAGAATATACTGAAGAATTGCATTCTGGAATATGTTTTGATTTCTCACTGTTTTGTGTAACAGCGTGTTTTGCTGTATTTGTGTATTTCAACAGAAGCATAAAGATCTGCAGCCAGATTGTCCTTCCTGTTGCTGAAAAGGGGAGTTTCAGTGGTGCACTCATAAAGGCATGACTATCAGCCTAATTTTCTTTCTGACACATCAAGTCATACTTCTCTCCTTTCTTAAAACTGAAATACATTTTTTCAAGCACTTTCATTCAGCAGATTAAGTTCAAGCTGAATTAATAATCTTTTTGAAGTGCTTGACAGCTGAATATAGTATATGTATCTATTTTCGTTGTGGGGAGGAAGCTAAGTAATATGGGTATCATGCTTTCCATAGCATTTCCAGCCAACCAGGTCCAGAAGAGTCAGGACCCTTTTGAATATATAAATCATTAATCTTAGTAACCAGCTGCTCTGAAGGCAGGGAAGAATAATTCAGCCACACAGCCATGCTCAGTTCACTTGTTACAGTAGCAGTGTACTAAATCTACCCATAATTTATGTCCTGCTTTCCATATTTGTTCATTTATTTATTATAATTAATTTTGTTCTCAACCTTTTTTCTTGGAGTGTATCTCTGTGGCACAACACAGTGCCCTGTGTACATGCTGCTATCTCTAAACCAGCTCTCATGGGTACAAAAAGCCATGTTAGACCTGGTAGCCCAAGCAGAGCACCCACGTAACCACAGCTGTTTGCATCTTATTGCCTCGACGTGTTCTTTGTAGTAACTATTTGGTTTGTACATGATTCCAGAACTCTTTTTTTTTCCCCTTGGTATTAACCATGATTTCTTAAAAAATAACTTCTAAAATTTTTAGTCTGGATTTGAGATTTTCTTGTGTATTCCTTCCTGTGTGACATCAAAGCTTTATGCTATGACTTGGCATAATGACCTTCCTCATATATAATAGTTCTTGTCCACATCAGAAGAAACAATTGTCATAAAAAAAAAAGAGATCTTTTTCAGGCCTCTGCTATTACCTATTAAATAGCTGTACTGTTTTTATGGTCTATAAAACAATATTACAGGGGTTTGGAGGTGGTGGAGAAGTTCTATCCTGTTACCACTGCAGCGCCAAAGAAATTAGGGGAGGGTGATTTGGATCGCTGGGGTCTGCAAATTTATCAACAGTCTGAAAAATTAAAGGTTCACGTCCTGCTATTCATATTAAAGTAAGGACTCTGATGCTGGTTAGAGAGTTTTTCTTTAATCTTGCATAAAAGGATTATAATGCTGGCTTATCAAGAGATTCCTAAAATGAAGTATCACAATTCCAGTTACTTAGACAGTTTCAGTTTTTATGTAAAGGCTTACACATCTGACATTATAAGTGACTACGGGTTTAAAAATAATTTAAAAATAAAGCGCATAGCAGTCTGGGATATTTTGACGATATATCTAAATCTTGAAACCCTGGTGAACTGCTGATTCTTGAACACATTGTCTATAAAGAAAGATTATTTTGCTTATGAAGACTTAAAAGTATATATCTGCTTGTCTTGATCAATTGCTCTGTGTTAGTCTGAGGCCTTTAGTCAGTTCTCAGTGCTTAGATTTTCTTTTTTGGTTTCAATATTCCAATTTTGATTTCTTCAATAGTTTCTGCGACAGTTCCTTGTCTACCTAGAAGCGTACGTGATAGCTCCTTTCTGGGAGTACTGAGTGGCAGTGACTGAAAAGGCAGATCCTGCTTTTATAACCTGCAGTACTATAGTACTGTGATTTTGACTTCTAGTGTATTCAGCCATATTAATTACCCAAGAATGGTTTGTGACTTATGACTTAAATGAAAACATAAGATTAGTAATATATTAAATACATGGTAACTTGACCAACTACACTTTTGGGACTAAGTTTGTTGACCACTTCCTAATTCTTAACAAATAGCCTTAAAATGAAGATTTTATATATATATATATAAATCTCTGTATTAAAGTGATTGAGATACTTTGTTACCGGCACCAGTTTTGTTAGCAAATTGGTCATAGTGTCCTGGTATGTGCTGATGACTTAGCCTGGTGTATTCACCAAAGATCTGAGTTTGAAATTATGGAATAAATTAGTTTGGTAGCATTGTAAGCGTGATTTCCTGTCAATTATTACTTCCTATCGCTTAGGTATATCT
This sequence comes from Aquila chrysaetos chrysaetos, assembly GCF_900496995.4. Taxonomy (NCBI): domain Eukaryota; kingdom Metazoa; phylum Chordata; class Aves; order Accipitriformes; family Accipitridae; genus Aquila; species Aquila chrysaetos. The sequence goes on along the minus strand of NC_044019.1, from coordinate 21,866,611 downwards.
TTCAGTTTTACATAGTTTGTTAAACATAATGATGTAGTATGGTTATTTCACGTATCATATTAGATATTCAAGAAAGATGTGCATTGTAAAGAAAAGGTGAAGCTGCCCAAAATGAGAAAAATAAATGTATTATCTTTTTTTAAAATAAGCAGCAGGCTTTAAAAAAAGATCTGACATATATTTTTTAAATAATGTTGTCAACTTTAATTGTACACTTAAATTTATTACATTTGTCTTCTAACCCCCAGTTATGCCCTCATCAGCAACTAGTTCTGGCCTTGGGATCTCTAAATGTACTTCTGTGCAATTATAGTAGCCATTGAACATTGCATTTCAAGATGAAAATGCAGTTATTTGTAATTTCTTCCAGGCAACTTCTCTATATTAATCTGAATAAGATCATCAGGTGGCCTTGTGTAAAGTATTTACAGGCAAAAAGAAGTTCTTTTAGTAAAAAAAGGATTTCCATGTGTTTCTTCATGTTGAATGATGCATATTGATACAGTTTTTATAATTCATGTATTTCAGCCATTGCTGACATAGGCTTTAAGTGCTTGCACATTCAAATATAGCACACGATATGGCATGTGTAAATGGTGTCGTATCTTACTAGGTCTTTCTACTGGAGGTCAGTAGTGCCCGAAGTAGATCATAAAACTTGTCTATCCTCTTGAATGTCACTTGTGCATGGCATTTTAGGCTTTAAAAGTGCAGTACCTATCTTTGAAACATTTTAAATCAATATCAGACAAGACTGTTGGGATACAATGAATGTTTTTATATAGGAAAAAGAACTATTTCCTGTTTTGAAAAATTGAATGAAAGTTACACTGGAAAGTTGTAACCTAAATAAATTTATAAAATAGGTAACTATTATAGTAGCCTTCTAAAGTATCAAGATGCAACAAACAGCAGGAATCACAGATTCCTACGTGGAGGTGATCTCTTCAATTAGGATGAGATTGTTTCATGTAAGACCAACCTATGAAAGTTTCCCAAGTTCAAATTAAATACTACCTGAACATTTTTTTTGTGTATACTCAAATATCTATGTTCTTATAAAGTGGAAGGTTGAATTATAAACTTATTTATCATAATCAGGCTCTGATCATACTTTAATGGATTTGGGATTGCTAGGTCCTATGGGTATTCATGCACTGTAAGTAACTACAGCAGTTGTGACAGCAATGAAGCTACTGGTAAGAAGTCTTTACGACACTAAAACATCAAAACCAGCAGATAAAGTTGATGCAAATCTAGTCTGTAATTCAGGGAAGGCTTCCCCATCAATTTCCATATCTACATACACTGCGGGGATTCATAACGGCTTTGTTACTGTAGACGCAAGAAGAGATCAGTACAATGCCTTTGTATTACAGTAGCGTAATTTTAAAATCCACTCAAAATTAAATTATTGCTTTCAGAGACTGAAAATAGAATAGATTTTTAAACTTCTACTTCAAAAAAATAGTAATTTTTATAAAACAGAATATGTAATTCTCTCTGCCGTGTTGATAAAACTTCACATATTATTGATCCCTTGAAAAATACTTCATAGACCACACATAATTGCGATTCCTGAGATAGGACAGATGTTAGGAAAAGTGTCAAGTCAGACTTTCCGTTGACTAAAGACCTTATGTAAAAATGTACAAAAAACTCATTTGGGGTTTGGGGGTTTTTTTTGCAAGTAATGAGAGCTATTTACACAAACTGTACTGCAGAGACTGCTGATTTGTGAAACTGAACAGACCCAGTATGTGTTTGTGCAAATGGAATCAATAGAAAGCTGCATGAGCATCCGGTTGATATGTCTATAAAACTCATTATTTAGAAAAAATCAGATAGTCTGAAAGTAAAATAATAGCAGAGGCATCATTTGCCCTTTCAGAGAGTTGGATGAATCTTAGGGACTTGGATTACAATTACAATTAAAAATAACAATACTTTGGCTTGTCTAAAGTTGACTCCAGGAATTCGGCTGATATTCTTTTTCAATTTTTTCACAAGAGCAAGCTCCCAAAGAGGCATAAAAGTAAATGGTCACGATGTGTAAAACGTACTGGGTCTTTTTAGAGTATGAAAGAAAGGACATGAATATATCTAGAGAGAGACGTTTTGGGGGCAAGGGATTTAGTGGATTCAGCAAGTGTTTACATACTAGTTTAAGAAAACCCTGATCATTGTTCAGGTTATTTGGCTTAAAATACTACTAGTATATCCTAAATGCATATAGGATAAGACTGTGCTGTCAGTTCAAAATCAAGTAAAGGCACAAGGCTGAGAGAACATATGGGACTTTGAATGAATCTTAGGTTTCATCAGGTATGATCTGTGGCAGAGCAAACAATTCTGATTACAGGAGTGTTCCTCATAATGACTGATATATACAAAAGTCTTGAAAAAACTGTAACAGCTAGCAGACGATAGCATGCAAAAATAAGGTGTTGCATCTAATAGAACAGAAAAACATGATAAAAATTATAGCATCCCCTCTTGAAATTGAACAGTGATTTTTCCGTCAGAGCAGTCTGTCAATACATTGTGGTATTGTGATATGTTGCCATGTTTGTGTTTCAAAACTAATTTTGGGAAGCCATTCATTTTTAAAAACAATGTCTTAACACTTTATAGATGTTGAACTACTTTCCAACGTTTTCTACTGAATTTGCAACACTGCCATACAGCAAGAGAGCTATTGAAAAATACTTAATTAGCAACATTTATACTGTAAGTTTTAATGTTGGGATGTACTTCATATATAGTTGCAAACTCTGTAAAAATGAAGTAAATAGAACTAGATGTAAAGTGATAAATCAGGCCACATAGACGGCGATTGTGATGCATACTCTTTATATAATGCTGTTTATATCTTTGACCTGTGGTCACTGTTGTTTGGCTGATGTTCCTGTTCATCCTGTATTCCTCTTCATCTGCCCACCTTCCTCGTCTTTGTTTTAAGAATCATGATAGGAAAATCCAGGTAATCTTGCTGTTCTTGGAGGCTGGACTAGATGATCTTTAAAGGTCCCTTCCAACCCAAACCATTCTATGATCCTATGATTCAGACAAAGACCCCAAATATTGGAATGCCTTTAGCAGCAGAATTAATGCCTTAACTTCACTACTGCTACACTCGATTAGCAACCAAACTCTTGGCTTGCTGTGAATATGAACTCATTAACAAAAGCAAGCCAGATAGTCAGTCTTATGTCCTAGAGATTCAAAGGAGGATTCTGTGTCCTCTGGGATGGAAGTTCAACTGACAATCAGAACTTCAAACCAAGCTGCTTCAAATGCTGTGGGCACTGCCACTGTTTTCTGAACTCCTTAGCAACATAGAGTCCTTGTGACTTAATAGTGTTGATTTGCCAAAAGAAATGTGATCTCTGGTGGAAAACTACTGTTTGATGAATTGTTTCATTCAGCTCCACAATCGATGAAAGTTCTACATAATATTAAAAATTCTAGGCTTATCCTTAGATGTCTTTGCTTCTTCCCAGAGCCTGTGAAGACAAAAGACAGAAAAAAGCGTTTTGCACAGACTGAAGCCTGTTCTTCATGAATATTCAAAGACTGGCTTCAATCACAAAGAACAGAAAAGCATATCAATCCAACCACTTTCATTGATACAGGGCTACTGATTCAGGTGTTTCATCACACCGCCTTTCCTCCTCTCAGCGGAAACCTGTGAACCATTTCCCTTTTTTGGATTTTTCACCTTCAGTCTTCTGCTGCCTTAGCACTTTTTTGGAGATAAGCCTACTTAGTACCATCAATCTTGTTGCAGATTATGTAAGACAGATTAGTTATGGACAGTCACCATTGCTTATTCAGTTCATTTTGTCTTTCTGCTGTTAGGCAGTTTCCATGTCCTGTAATGTTTAGGGACCCTGGTTACATAAATCTGCTTCAAAAGAAGACAAACCCACTGTCAGTGGGAGTCACGAAATGCCTAAGAGACAAGGATTCTTGCTGTAAAGTGTTGCTCTGTGCACAAGAGAAAGAAGTATGTTGGGCCACCTTGAACTTACACTTCATTTGCAAGTTCAGATCCAGGATGATGATTCTAGCATTTATATCCTTATTTGTAAAGAGGATTTTTGCTGTGTTTTGATGTACGGGACACCTGCTTCTGTTTGCTTGTTAGTGTATCATCAGAGATGCAGTCATTTTATAGTGAGTCGAGACTGTTGTCATCGGACTTGTCATAGTTCCAAAAGTTTTTAACAACGTACTAGCAATTGTTAATTGTTCATTTGAATTAGCATGCCTCCTTTTCAGGGTGTAGATGACTGATTGACAAGGAACAGTCCAGATACTGCCTGTCAGGCTGCAACTTGGACTGTGCAGTAGAGTCTAGACCTAAGGGTAAACAGTCAGGGTATCTTCTCCCTGATGTTTAGGCTCTCAAATTTATTAGGGCAAGGAGGGACAAAGTAGTCATAAGAGCATACTTTCACCAAGATAGATTTCAGATTGGCTGGGTTAAGGTACTGGGTTTTCATTCTGTCATCATTCTATCAAAACATACAAGGCAGTATACTTACACAATGTCTTGTAAATGACAAGGTGTGCAAACCTGGCTACAGCTGATGTACTCAGTTCTCATTCTAAAAGCAATTATTGCCGTTTCTGAAGCTATGTCATTCAGACAGTGGTAGGTATCACCCACCCACCCCCCCCCCCCATGGTATATACAATGTATTTCTATTTAATGTGCAGCAGTTGACCTTTGGACTGGGACACTGAGAGTTAAAGTGGTAGTCTGCTGAATGCTATAGTCTGCTGGACCTGGACTGGGAAATTTCATCAAATTAGCCGAATAGAGGTCACAAGCAAAACATCTGTTTGCCAGATCTCTGTCCCCATTTCTCCCATCTTTCTTGCAGAAGGATTTAGGGTTTTGGTATCCTAACTATGCCAGGCTCCACACAACAGCACAGATGATGAGTAGATCTCACTGTTAAAGTACACTTCTTTCTCCCTTGCAAGGAAGTTCTTTCTCAACAGTTGGAAGGGTGATGTGTTGCTTTGCTGAGTGAACCAGGTTTATTTGTTCTCCTGAGTCTGTCATCAAAACTTAGATCTCAGTCCTGTCATTCTGGACTAATGTTTAAGGCTAAAGGAGTCTCCACGGTCCCATTTCTTAGCTGGACAAAAGCTTGCTCCTGGTCTAACTCTCCTGGTTTCTCTCTCTCCCTCTCTTGTAAAATGCCATTTTCCTAAGACTACCTCCTTCTCCAGCAGCCCCTCAAGAACCTTCAATCTTTTTTCCCTATATGGTTGCTGCCTTTATCTTTGCCAAGCCCTGCAGCAATCAAAAACTTCCTGTGCAACTGAGATGTACAGGAAGAGGAAAAACCTTGCATTTCCTCCTATTTCTTTTGCAAAGGGAAGGGAAGAAGGAAAGGAAAGGCAACGTCAGGAGAGAAAGCTGGAGAAGAGTTCTGCCAGTCATGGCTTTTGACCCTGTTTGCCACTACAGGTGAGACTGTGCAAAGAAAATTAATTGTACTGCGGAGAGAGCTACACATACACACACACGCCCTGACCCTATCTCTAATCCTTTGGCTGCAGCAAGAATGGTGTTTTACGACTCTATTAGGATGAGGCTGGGAGAGCTGTTCAGGCTAACAGTGCCAGTCCTTATCTTCTTAAGCAAAGGCAAAAGTCAGTAACTTGTGTTAGGATTTCATCAACATAGCCTAAGTCTTAAATTAGTTCAGCATGTAAATTCTATGAGAGAAGAGGTTTTCATAGAAGGGGAAATTTTTGAGGAATCGTTGAAGGAGTGTGAGACATTTTGTGAATTTTCATATGCAGAGCATCCCAAACATAAGAAGAGAAAGCAAGAAGTAGATTTCACAAATAAAGAGTAAGTATGCTGCTGTTTAAGAGGTGATATTTAAAGTGACGTTAAATTGCAAGGATCTTGAAAATTAAGAGATATGGTTGGTGTTTGCTTCAGTAGTAAAAAATGGGATAATAGAAGGGCAGAGGGAGGTTGGTGTTCCTGACCAAAGCACTGGGCTAGGAGAATAATCTTTGCAGTAATGTTTAGAATATGTCTGGATTTATCAAGACGATAAAGAAAGAGGCTGCAGAGAAATAATTCAGGTCTTGACAAGGGAAGCATAAAATATATGGACTGAGGAGAAAAGTTACCTATTAGGAGTGTTCTAAGGGAAGAAGTATTGCTTTCTTCTTAATTTTTATGATGCTATTTAACTTCTGAGAAATGAACTGTCACAATCTGAGTTTGCAGTGTCTAAGTGCTAGTGTTACACTATTATGAGCTATCATATTATCTCTTTAATTAAATCTCCTTGTATCCATTATCATAGCCAGTATTATGAAAGTCATGGATCTGTTGAAGGGATTTTGATACTTCTTCTGCTTCTTGTTTTGGTTCCTTGGTTTGACTATCAGCTTTCAGCTGCTGAGTTCTGTGCAAGAATACTGCAACTACCCTGACTGTTAATGTAAATTTGATTGAGGTCTCATCTGATTTAGAAGTACAGTTTTCATGAAGAACATTTTCACAAACACACAACAACCAATGTCAGCTAGATCTATGTGTCCTGGTAGCCATAACATAAATGAGTCATAAAAAGCAAGTGACATAAACAAGCAATGTAGTTGATTTGCTTCTTGATTGGACTATAAATAATACTTGAAGTGTATGGTTTCAGAGCCCTGTGGAGCAAATGATGTAAGAACGAGTAGGAGTATCAGACTTAGCCCTGAAGAATTCCGGTGATATATATACTGCTGCCTTTACCAAATGGCAGAGGATAGCATTATCAGGCTGAAGTCCATCATGGGCATAGACTCTAAGGTATTCTAGTTTGACATTGTGAATCAGCCCTTTCTTCTGGATTTCTGCCTTTAGAGGAGCTGTGTTTTGGCTGTAGGCAGTTTCCATATAGTCGTTCACTCTCTTTGGTAGTCTGTGTGAATGCTTCCACGCTCAGCTTTGTCTGAAACTCAGATGAAGCCAGAAAGTTGTCTAGAGTGTGAATCAGTTGTGCCATTGCATGATGCAGTAGGTGGGAGCAGATAAACGACTACGGGTTCTTTTGGGTGCAAAGGTTTCTGTACTCTGTATGAGTTTTTCCTCTAATCTGTAGGCCATAAATGTAGTGAGAGGAAGCAATAGAGTAAGAAAATACAAGGATCTGAGATGACACAGCTAAACACTTGTTGGGATATAGAAGAAAAGAAAAAGTAAAAAAATAAGGGGTTCAATGATTTATGGTTAAGAGGTGAGGACAGAAGAAAACGCTACACAGAGGAAGAAAGTGAGGACATAGGGAACAACCAATTCAAGGCTTCAGTTAAGATGATTAACTATATAACAGGTTTTTAATACATTCTTTTATACGAGTTTCAAGGACAGGTTTTAGGTCACCCTTGCCTAGCAGAAAGGTAGTGATTGTAATTCACTGAAGACAAGACGGGTAGTATTTTTAACCACAATGCCAAACAGCCATAATGTTTGAGAACAGTTGTTCTGCTCAGATGTCTTGGTTTGTCTAGTAAATTTGTCTAGATTTGTCAGATCTTTAGAAAAAACAAAGTGCTGTCTCAGTGGTTTTAAATTAATTTGTTCTTGCAACTGGGATTTAACAGTTCCTTTGAAGCAATTATTATTTTAGTACAAGTGTATATGAGATGCTACCTGTCAATGAGTACTTGGGGAATCCTCAGTATGCAGATCACTGACCTGATAAACTGTAACAGCTCCATGGGAGTTGTTATGGTCTGTCGCATCAATGAGTATTTAGGGACTCTTTAATATGTGGATTATTAGGACAGTAAAAATGTCTGCAGCCCATTGTGTCAGTGCAGCTGTTCCACATGAGTGTTAAGATATTACACAGCCTTACAGAACGTTGTAGAAAAGTAGTTGACTCAGCTTATGTAGTAGCCCTGATTTTACATTAAAGGAGTGGTCTTTTTTAACATTTTCCCAAAATAAGAAATTTAGGCACAAATCCTCATACTAAATTCATTGAGTTTTAAGATTGTGTTTATAAAAATTCCCATTTCTCAATTACACATACAGTGAACAAAAAATTCCCAGATTGAATTCTGTTCTGATTCCTTCCCTACTTTTTTGACTGCAGTTTAGGAAGTAAACAACAAAAGTAACAGAAATTCTCCTATCCAGAAATGTCTATCCAAAGAATAGACCAGGAATAAATTATCACATAAATAATCTTTTTTTTTTTTAGTAGTACATGCCCTAAAACTGCTGAAAAGCTGTCTGGTTTGTAGTGGGCCCTTTACTAGTCCATATGTGTCACAGGGGAAACTGTGGAAACGTGAGGAGTACACATTCACGCTCATACTGTTAGAAGAAACCCGCTACAAACATCTTCAAGGAGTCTGTAAATCTTTCCCCAGTGTTCAAAACACATCTTAAGCTTAATGTTTTAAGTGAACAAGAGAGAGAGAAAAATAACGTGTCTTACTTAGAATACTTTTAAAAACTGATTCCTTCTCTTGTCATTCTTTGTACAGTCATCCAGAATACTTCAGTCTATTTTCCAGTTAAATTTAACGCCGAAGTACTTCTGCAACTGCAGGTTTAGCTTTATAACTGACAACAGTGGCTGGATTTGTGAGCTTTTTTCCCAGTTCGCTAATAAATTAAATTTGAATTTTGCCCTTTCTGAATTCAAATTTAAGAAGCTGAAGGTCTAGCGGTAGCATTTTAAGGACTGAATGCTGATTTCTGCCTCTTAAACTGAGGAAAGCTGTGAAAAGCAAAGACTTATTAGGAGGAGTTGTCAACATAAGTTTACACCTCTGATATACACTGAGGTTCTCAAGGTTTCTGAAATTACATTTCTTATTTGAAAAGATATTCCATTATATCTATTACTAATACTCCTAGAAAAATAACATATCATGGTAACCGTATGCCAAATGAAAGAAACAGATGGAAAGTAAGAACAATAAAATATTAATAAAATTAACAAGTTGCTGTGACTGCTAGAATGATATGAAATGATCACATTAAGCAAATTATCAGGATAAAAAATTAACAATCTCTGTAGAAAAATTATTAATTTCTTTAAACACTCCCGATTCAGAACTTTTCCAGAGTCAGTTTATGATTAGAAGTTTGTGATGGACTTGATATTTAAATTAAAATGACTTATGTTTGTATTGTTATCTCAATGCCAGTTATAAAATAGGATAGGTTAATCAATAATCACAATGAAATTAGTACAAAAATACATTTCTAAAATGTACATAAGGCCTGCATCCTCTCATTGCAGAGGTACAAAGTTATAAATTGAAAGAAATATAGAGATGGCTTCACAACCTACTGCTTTCGTGGGTGGTTGTTAATCTACGTATTCTCTGTGCATGATCTGAAGAAGCACTTACTGAAGAAATTGCTGAGAAATTCTGAATGATGGCTTTCATGATCCGTTCAAAAACTGGGAAAATAATAAGTGTGTTAAACCAACTATACACTTGCAACATGTATGTTACATATGCACACACACTTATATATACATATGTATATAGATGTAGCACACACTCAGCTCCTTTTTAAGAAAGCAGGAAAAAGGCCTGTAAAGTTTATTGTGATAATGCAGAGGGAAAAGGTGTGGGTTTATGGGGTTTTTTTCATTCTTCTTCTTCCCTTTAGGCTCTCCATTTTCCTTCTAGACTGTTTTCCTTACCACCTTTAAAATCCTTTGTCTTTCATTCCCACTTCCCATTTTTCTATACTTTCTCTCCTGTCCTTATGAGGTTTTTGTTCTTAACTTTTCTTTTCTCTCACATGAAAATATGTAGTAAAATTTGAATTAATATGTACAACTGTACTGCCTGCAAAAAAAATTTCCTTGCTTTAAGGAAAGTACAAAAATGAAAATACAACTTTTAAAAGAAATGTGCTATAACATCATGAATAAGCATATGTTCAATTCAGTGGAACAGAAAACCTCAACTTTCTTTTTTTTTTTTTTTTGTAGTTTCCTATCTTTTTAAAAAGATTTAAGAAGTAGTTTTGTTTATAATTTGAATTACTTATTTCATTTTAGTAATTTGGGCCTCAGTTTCAATGTTTCATCAAAAAACAAGCATACAGATCCCACAAATATCAAATTACAGCCAGAACCTGTAAATTCAAAGTTTCAAAGTTCATTCTATGAAAATTTATCTATTGCAAAATGGAAAATAACAGTTAAGAAAACAAGTTCATATGTGGCATATAGGAGGTGTTAATAAATTATTTTATGTGTGATTGTCCATTAAAGCATACTGATTCTATAAATGTGGCACAAAAGATTGTTTTATGTTTTTACTCAGATCATTTTATAATCAAAATACAGAGTAAAAACAGATGCATGAAGTCATTATTTGTAACAGCACCAAAACCAGCAAATGTTTCAGGATATACATGTAAGTTATTTTTGTCAATATTATACCACATATGAATAATTCATTACTGAAATTCTGCTATTATTTATAAATAAATAGCCATCTGCAGTATCATACTTGATATTCCATCATCCTACAAATACTGACACCAATGAGGAAGGTTTTACATGTCACTAACTCAGCAGGACTGTTCTCACATTAAAGAATAATAGTTCTAATTTAGAAAGCTTTTGGAGGCTAATCAACAACTTCTTCAGGTCTGAATTCAGGATATTCAGAGTAAAAGTAACATCAGTTGGTTATATTTGCCAGGTGCCAATGATTACTGTCACTTGTTTTACCTAAGAGACTAGAAAGAATGAGGACATTTTCCATCACTGGAGATGTTAAAATAGCATATTTACATTTGCGATCACTTCTATTTTGATTTTCAGTCTTTGAGATGTTAGAGTTCTTTGAGGTAGAGGTAAATTTTAATAAGAAGATACATGATCAGAGTTTTACTGTGATTAAAAAAGGTACAAAGTAGTCAAGCAGAAGTGTCTTATGCCATGAGGGCTATAGAAATACCTACCTATTTGACCAATTTGTTCATACATTGATAGCAGTTATGGTCAGGTTGCTTTCTGGTAAAATCAGCTTCTAAAAATGCAAAACTGACTTACCTTTCTATACCCTGCCCTAAGATTTGTCAGCTTTGTCTTTCTTCTGACTCCAGCCAGTCTTCAAGACCCAAAGCAATAGACAGCGATGGGTAAGAGCGTAATTAGAGCTGTGTAGCCATGGACCAGTCTGGGACTCAGGTTACCTAGCAAAAGTGGACTGAAGGTGCATGGTACACTTGCCTCAGCAAGTAATGGTGAGAGCGTTGTTCCGGTTGATGCTGTTAGGTGGCCATTCCCTGTCGTGTTTAGTGCCTTACATAATCTAGCTTACAGGTAACCAGGCCATGACTAGGTATGGATCAAAAAGAAAAGGCAGAAATATCCTGGCCACCTGCCATGGAAAATGCTATTTTGGATACTGCTGTCACAAGAAAGTCTGGCAGGATTGCATAGATGAATATAGCCAGTTTTCGATGAGAGCACTGATAGCTTTGTTTGGGGTTGAAGTGACAATATTTTCCAGTTCAAATGAGTTTTCTCTTTAAATATAATCACTTTGTTACTTTTCTGTCAGACTTTTAATTAGGCTGTACCCAGAATCTGGACCATGTGAGAGACTGTACTAGTACTCATAGAGACTGAGATTTATGGCTCTCTACACATTCATGATGCTGTGGCTGTTATGTCATGTGGTCTCACGTAAATGCAGAGCTGCAACATGGAGTTGCAACTTCATGTATTATCACAAGTGCCAAGCAAATTTGCAGAACTTTATCTCATGAGCTCACTACTGGTTTTTGGCCTTTGTCCTTGGAAAGGAGGAAGAAGTATTCATTGCAACTGAAGATGGTCTTCCGCTCACCTCAGTAGTAAGGGGGATAGCATATACAGGCATGGTCATTATCTTACCCTCCCTTTCCTTACGTTTCCTTTAACCCAAGTAAGGATTTTGACTTATGATGCCCGTGATGAAATGGTCATTTTGCACGTTGCAAATTTCAAAAATAGATAGATCAGATCTAGTGAATTTGCGTAGTGTCAATTACTACTGAAAGATTTCTTCATTGTGTGTTCCAGATACTCACCCACTTTGCCTTAATTTAGCTTTCATGCTGATTTATCACTAGGTGGTTATCACAAAACAGATCTTTCAATTAACTTTCCAGTATTTAAGATTTGTATCTGACAAATGATCATGATGATAACACATTGTCAGTCAACTTACTTAATACGCATACTATTTCAGAATAATGAGCACAAATAACATCAGTAAAAGTGCTCCTCTGACTGGTTTTGATTATGTGCATTCAAGCTATATGGGCTGACAGTTGATATCCATAGGCTGTTTGTCTGTAGCATAATTCAGAAATGCATGTGTGAGCCCTCCCTTCTCCAAATACTGTGTACACTTTCATAGAAAAGGAAGTATATATCCTTTCTGTACTTCCTATATACCACTTAGCTGAGACAGAGAGACAGCTCTTTCTGTAAATATCTTCCAGGTTAACCTGCTTTCTTCTGGTGGCAGCTTTTTCCATTGCCTCAGAGATCTGTGAGAGTTTTCCTCCTCTTCCTTCTCATCCATCTTCTTTCTACCTTAGCTTTGATCACTGGGTGTTTTTTCCCTAGAAAGTCCAGGGGATCTTCTTTTCAGACCACAAGATAGCTTCTTTCTGTCCAGTAGTGAGCAAGCTTTATGGTAACAATGAAGCCAATTCCTGTCCAACAAGGGACTCTTGGACCCTCCTCTAAATTAATGATGTTTTGTAAGAAATACTGCTTGAAGCCCTCATAATGCAAATGTTCATAGGGACAGGAATTCAAAGGAGAAAAAGAAGCTCCTTACACTGTGTGTGGGGTTGACCCTGGCTGGACGCCAGGTGCCCACCAAAGCTGCTCTATCACTCCCCTCCTCAGCTGGACGGGGGAGAGAAAATATAATGAAAGGCTCGTGGGTCGAGATAGGGACAGGGAGAGATCACTTACCAACTACTGTCATGGGCAAAACAGACTCGACTTGGGGAAAATTAGTTTAATTTATTACCAATCAAATCAGAGTAGGGTAGTGAGAAATAAAACCAAATCTTAAAACACCTTCCCCTCTACCCCTCCTTTCTTCCCGGGCACAGCTTCACTCCCGGATTCTCTACTTAACCCCCACCTCAGCGGCGCAGGGGAACAGGGGATGGGGGTTACGGTCAGTTCATCACACGTTGTCTCTGCCGCTCCTTCCTCCTCAGGGGCAGGACTCTTCACACTCTTCACCTGCTCCAGTGTGGGGTCCCTCCCATGAGAGACAGTCCTTCACAAACTTCTCCTGCGTGAGTCCTTCCCACGGGCTGCAGTTCTTTATGAATTGCTCCAATGTGGGTCCCTTCCATGGGCTGCAGTCTTTCAGGCACAGCCTGCTCCAGCATGGGTCCCCCGCGGGGTCACAAGTCCTGCCAGCAAACCTGCTCCAGCATGGGCTCCTCTCTCCATGGGGCCGCAGGTCATGCCAGGAGCCTGCTCCAGCGTGGGCTTCCCACGGGGTCACAGCCTCCTTCGGGCATCCCCCTGCTCCGGCGTGGGGTCCTCCCTGGGCTGCAGGTGGAGATCTGCTCCCCCGTGGACCTCCCTGGGCTGCAGGGGGACAGCCTGCCTCACCGGGGTCTTCCCCAGGGGCTGCAGGGGAATCTCTGCTCTGGCGCCTGGAGCACCTCCTCCCCTCCTTCTGCACTGACCTGGGGGTCTGCAGGGTTCTTTCTCTCAGACATTCTCACTCCTCTCTCCAGCTGAAGTTGCTGTTGCACAGCTTTCCCCCTCCCCTTCTTAAATCCGTTCTCCCAGAGGCACTACCACCGTCGCTGATGGGCTCAGCCTTGGCCAGCGGCGGGTCCATCTTGGAGCCAGCTGGCGTTGGCTCTGTCGGCCATGGGGGAAGCTTCTAGCAGCTTCTCACAGAAGCCACCCCTGTAGCCCCCCTGCTACCAAAACCTTGCCGTGCAAACCCAGTACACACTGTAACTGTTTCTCAGGTTTTACTGTGAAATATACATTCACATTTTCAGGGATTCTGGAGTTGAGAGAAATTAAAAGGATAGGGTACCGCTTTTATGGCTTCTGCATGGCATGCAGTGACACCAGCATTTATATATGGTGTTATGACTAAGGGTAAAATCTCTCTAGATAACATTTGTCTAGGTTATCATAGGGTGAAGTATGATAGATAACACACCTTGATGAATAAACCATTATAGGTAATTAATCTTTCTTTCTTCTATTTGCCAAACGCTCAGCAACATAGCTTTTAAGAACATTGAGAGACGTTTCTACTGAGAAATGAAAACTGTTAAACAGATTATGAGCTAGGTGACAAATTTGTCATCCTCGCAGGGATACTTGATACATATGTTATTCTGTATAACAGCAAAACTACCATTTATGCAAATAAGGTGAAACAGCCTTTACATGAGTTGAAGTTGCAGATCAGAGGTCTTGGAGCCATTTGTGATTTCATCTATATGAAAGCCTTAACATTTGAAATGAAGTCCAAATATGAACCTATTATTTGATCACTGTACTTCACCATTGAATGTTGCTCTAGTAAAGCAAGATGACAAAATATCTAAATAATGTGTGTATTTCAAGATGCCTTCATTTCTGTTTATGTATGTACAAAAATATATTTGTGTTAATGTGTAATAAGGATTTTAATAAATGCTTGAAAATGGATTTCTTAATATGCTCATTATGTTTCTAAGCCTGCTAATTCTTTAAGGAAATGAAGAAAAAATAATGAAATGATGTTACACAGGTACTTAATTTTTTTTATCTCTGATACTACTCTGGTAATTAATGTCTGGTTTATGCAAACTAGACGATATCTCTTACTGGACACATTACTGTCAAGAAAATATTACTTGCCTTAATTATCAGTAATGAAGCAGGGATAAGCTGCTCACTTAGATATAATATATCTAATGACCTTTTCAGCTAGAGGTTGTGATGAAAGGTATCAGTTTCACAAATTATGCCTCATTCAGTTTCTGGCCTTTGTCTAGATTAATGTTTTGAGGATGAGTTTTAAAGTCAGACATAAATTGTGTTTGGTGTTTAAAATTGATTTAGTGTCTTGCTTTTAGTACATCATTTTCTCTCTTATAAATTACACCAAGCCTCATTTTTATCTTCATGTTTTATTATGAAAGTCAATAGTTAAGTCTAGTCTTGTCTTATTAACTACTGCTGTATATTTTGACAATAGTAACTGGCAGAGGAAAGCTTAAATAAGCATTTTAATGTGAAGGTGTATCATGGTTTTTAAAAAGCTTGTCTTCAGTTCTATTTATTTTTAAAAACTTATTGATCAAAGTTTTTCTTTCCTAATTCTTAACATATAAACCAGTTTAAAAAATATAATCTTTCCTAACTGTTATTCTAGTTAGTATCATTAGGACTGAAATAGGTAAAGTTAACCGCTTTCTACTTTTTCTTTAATCTGTGCTCTACAATATGATCAACTCCAAAGTATCTGATTAATTGTATAACTGTGATAGTGTTTATGTACAGTGAACATGTACAGGAAGTGTTTCTCCGTGTCCTGAATGACTCAGGTCCAAATGGACTTCCACTGACGTAGTCTATTTGGTGAGCAGTTTGAGTCCATGACCTAGATGTGATTCAGATTTTTTTGGCTGATTCAGCAGTGACATCAAGAATGAATCTAACAGTCCCTTTACTCTGAAGGATGAAACAGTGCAGTGATATTTAGTAAATTTTAAAATTCCAATGTACATCAGTACCTTTTAGAAAATAAGTTCTATTTTCTTCTCTTCTTGTGACTTGTTCTGTAGGAATTCGATCATATTGTGGTGCTTGTACATCCAGCATACTTGGTTTCAGGCATTTGGAGGTAATTTAGGAAAAAGTCCGTAATAAAGGATCAGTTATATCTGTACTGATATACAAAAGGAAGATGTAGCATGGTCATATACCAGCTTGATGCGCTACATATTTACCATTTAGAATTGTGGTTGATCTGCACATAATAAGCAATATGTCCATGGATCAATTTAAGCAGTAAGCATCTACCTTTCATTCCTACAGCCAGCATTTTAGCTGGTTCCAGTATAGTCTATTGAGCTCTCATAAATAACTAATCCCATGATAGTAGTTAGGATGGATGTTCCTTAGGTCTCAGCTCAGGTTTGAAACCAATCTTCAGTCTTCTGACATACAGGAACGTAGGTGACAGAGTCTTTAAAGACTTCAGATTTCTAATTCCCTTGGAGGAGTTAAAATTCTAGCCTGTGTCTGTGTTGAACAGGATGTTGAGACAACTACGTCTTACCTTCCTCACGGTAAAACTCTCACGCTGTCCTGTTCTCAGCCTGCCTCTGTGTCCTTAATACATTGGCTTTTATCAGAACTCTCTGCAGTTTGACTTGACAGAAATAAACCTATCAATAATACAGGCGATTGCTCAGATCCACAGTGTGATTTTGAACAAAATAAACCCCATAGACCTCAGGCTAAACTGAGAGGAAGGAGGACAAAGCAAATTGTTCTTTTGAAAGCCTCAGAGATATTAAATTAATTGGTGGAGCAGGAATTAATCAGCTGATCCTGATTCTACTTGCCTCAACCAGAGGAAAGATTAAGAGCCTGATGCAGAAGGAAGCAGCCCTGTTCTTGCCACAAATGCATTTTTTAAGGTAGCTCATTCCCCGGCCTGGACTGTGTGCAATCTCCTGCTATTTAGTCGAGATGCCACTGCTCTTCAGTGTGGAGAAAAGAAATATTTCCACATTTCATAGTGCAGATTCCACAGGTTTTGACAAACTGTTTGCCATCCTTTTCACATGAAAAAGGGAATACGATGAGTGCTCAGCCAAGGAATATGCTACGCTTTTTTCCTTTCATAATAGTATAATGTAAGTGTGACTGCTTTAAAAATTGGCATTTTTGAAATTTATTTTAAAAATTTTAAATGGTCACTTGGGGGGGTACCATTTTAATATGCCTCACTTTTCAAAAATGTTTAGTCTAGTATGAGAACAACAAACTGTGCTTGATTTACACTTTGAACTGTTTGATACAGTCTTATATTAGACACAACCTGGATATAAGATACACTGAAAAACTTCACTTTATTAGAAATACCACCCTTTGGACCATGACATTTCTTGAAATGAGGTTAAGTAATTAAACAGTAAGTGGGACCGGACCGTAACAGTGTGGTTATTAGGAAGACAGCAGCAGTAAATGTAAATTAAATCATATTCTTCTCTGTCAAACACTGTTTTATTGTGTTAACAAACAATGAAGAGAGAAATTAAAATATAGCTACAACAAATTTAAGTGCTATCAATAATGTGTCAAAATGAGTTGAAATCATTCATATGAACTAAAAGAGCACTTAAATATATTTGAAAGCAAATCCAATTTTTTAGAAGACTGTAAACAGAGTGGGAAGAAGCAGAGATAAGCAAAAAAAACCAAAACAAAACAAAACAAAACTTACCAAGTGGAATAAACTGAAAAATTCTTGGAGACACTGGATAAACTAAAAAATTAATTTTAAAAGTGGTCATTTAATTATTAAGTACTTATATACTTAGTGTGAGAGTGTAGAAATATCAAATACATCAAATAATTTAAAATAATGTAAATAAGTAAAACAAATCACCTCCAATAATATAGTTAAGCCGTTTCTCTCAGTTCCTTCCACTGCTTCACTAATATCTACTTCATTCAACTGTTTTTCAACTTATTACATCAGCTGCTGTGCGTTTTTACTCCTTATCATCTCTTCGTAAACTGTATCACAGCCAAAATAGACAAAAAGGTCATTAATAAATTCAGTGATCATTATTTAAGGTAGGTGGCATGAACATTCACTGGCAAGGGAGTAAATATCCTAATGTGTTTGTGGATCTAAAAAACTCTTACATGTGTAATCTCTCTCCCAATCTCTATGGAGGATTCATATTATTAGTCTTTTTTTTTCCTAGTTATCTGTAATATAAATAAATATTTTGCATTTTATGTTCTCAGTTCCGTGTACTAGGGTTTCAGTAGAATATGGCATTAATTGGCTTGGACCAGTGCTTGAAAAGATGTATGAAGATTTCTGATCCCTGCTGCAAATTAAAGCCTAATTAATTGATCACCATTTGGATTTACAAACCAAAGTCCATTAGGCTGGACTCTGAATCACTCCCTGAAAAATCCCTGCAAAACATTTTCCATTTGAGTTTTTGGTTAACTGAACAACAAATCTTTTCCCCCTGATCAGTTCTGTATTCCTGGTACAATATATGTCTCTTACTCGTAATGCCTCTGATTAAAAACAGTCAAAATACACAGAAATAGTGAGGAGGTATTCATGCTGCAATCTTTCCTTCAGCATGAATTGCAGAAAATTCGTACGGCTGTACCTGTAAGTCTTACGTGGAAATGGCTCTTGGACTTTTCTCAAGATTAACCTCATGGAAACTTGTCTGCCACCTGGGGCTCTTTGCTAGGCACAAGTGTAAGCTTCATGAAACACTTTCTCTGCAAAACATTTGCTCTGCCTTGCTTCAGTCCTGGTTCACCTGCCAGCTACAAAAGGCAATTGCAGACCAGACCAGAGAAACACTGAAAACCTTCACTGTATTAAAAACTTGAAGGAACCTCTGCTGCTCTTGTAGTTACATGGAGTGACTGTTTTATCCACTCCAGCTCCAGCACAGTGGCTGGAGTGCAGGTTAAATAGCCAACACCAATAACTAAATTAGATATTCTCAACAAAACCTGACCTTAAGGTAAAAGTCTCAGGGGTTCACTCTCAGCTGGCCTCAATCTACCCCCCTGCCTGTGCACCCAGAATTAACCACAGAACTCCTGCTGATGTTAAAGTTAATTTAAATGTAAATCTAGATTAATCCCAGATTTAATCCCATGCTCAAAATGTTGCACATTACATACATTCTGGTTTTACAATACCAACCTGAGACCTAAGTCTATGATCTTACTCCAGAAAAATTTATTTGCAAGATTAGTGGACTACTTGGTAGTCCATAGAACTATATAAGTAAAAAATTCAGACTTTTACTGTTGAATAATAACTTTACAAGGCATTGTTTTATCTGTCATTTTTGTTTACTTTAAACCAGAAAAAATGGAGGAGTAATAGTAAGAGTATGCACCCCAAAGAAGAAAACATGAAAATAAAATATCACATTAGAAAGGAACATATGTAATAATGAGATTGAACTTGTGGGTGTATTTTAACCTCTATAATATTACTTTGAAACCCTTGAAATGTGATTACATAGTGGCAAAAATGATGGCTGTGTTAAGTGATTGCTTTATGAACCAGAGCTGCAGTAATAGGTTATGTTTACATGTGTTTTAATAGCATAAAGACACATGGAAAACAAAAATCATAACATTTTGAAAATCACTTCAATATTAGTAGATTAAATATAATGTGGAAGTCCTTAGTCATTGTAGTTGAAAAAATGTACATACATTTCTGATTTTCTTCTGTTTTCTGATACTTATGTATATCTTTTCAAGTCTATCTTCTAAATATTTTTAAAAATAGTACAGCAGTGATTAAAATATACCCAAAGGTGTTTGGTTAGATGCTTTCCAAAGTATAAAATAAATTATATTATGAAACTCGGTACATTTTTTTATTTCATGATTACTTCACAATAATAAAATAGTAACATTTTGGAATATTGCATTTCACTAGGTACCTTTATTGGATTTTAACCTATTTTTTTACTGTAAAGCACTATCTTGCATACTCAGATCATTAGTTAACTTACATATATGATAGTAAAATTTTGTGTTTTAAAAATTTGCTATTATAGTAACCATAGATAGAAACAGGGCAAAGATCTGCTTGTTGTAATACTGCTAAGAAAAAAAGGCTGGTAGTGATGAATCATGAAATTACAAAATACATGTAGGATGGAATTTTAAAAGATGGTTAAGTAACAGAAGTGGGTTCAGTAGGGGCTTCATATTCTACTTCATTTCAGAAAAGGAACGATTAAAATAATCTGATACTGGCTGTATATTCAGGTTGATTTCAGGATCAGTGAAGCATTGCTACAGTACAGTGTTAGTAAGAACAACTTAGTTTCAAGATTTAAATGGAATACGGTGTTATTTTTAGCAAGGGAATGATACTCAAAATTTGAAATTGAATGACAAAATACAATATATGATGTGTGTAATACTAGGTGAAGTTAGTGGAAGGTGATGGCTTTCAGTAAAAAAATGACCCTTTAATCTAGAAGAAGGTATTGGAAACAAATTAGAATTATGCAAGTAAAGCAGTTGTATAAATGAAAATAGTGGTCTAAATTATACCAGAAGATAATACTGATAATTTTGTCAGGTATCTTTCCATTGCTAGTAATATGTTATGTGATATTACTTCAAAATACTAACAAATGTTGGGGAAAGACGTTGTTTTGGTTGCTTGTGTAGGGGTTTGTATTTCTCAACAGTTCAAAAAAGGAATAAAAAATTTCATCAAAGACCAATTAAGGTCTCCAGCAGAAATTTTACATTAGTCCTTCGGCTTCATTTCGCTGTAGTTTTCAGAAAACTCTGCCACAGAGTAAAAAAGTCTGATCTGCTTTACCTCTCAAGATGTATGCTGTGAAATTTTTATTTAGGCTTGTCTTCAAAAGTTAGGTAAGTATGGATTTTCCAGGATCTCTTTTCCTCTCTTAACCATAAAGATCAAGAGAAGCCAAAATTTTCAGTATATCTTTGAGATGTATTATGTTCCTGATTGTACAGGAGGATGAATAATTCATGTTCTGCTGCTCTTGTTTTCTTAATCGTATCTTTTTAATACTTAGTGGTGGTGTCACATAAATTTGATCTGTAATCACAGGAAAGCCATAAATGCTGACTGGTGCTTAGCCTGAACCAGTAAGCCAAAAAACCACTCCTCTGCATGCTCTGACTCTCCATGCCACATTCTGAGGGACTGGGTTTGAAAAGAAGTTATATGCAGGTCAGCAGACGTTGCCTTCACTAACAAATGCACGGCAAGTCTACCTATTCTGTTATTTGCTACAGATAGTGATGGACTTGGCAAATCTTTGTCGGAAAACTGGTCCTTTCCATTTATCCAGCTGAATGCTTTGTATTTCATCAGCACATTGGGGATTCAAACATTCTGCCGGTATGTTTGTCTATCTCAGGATGTGAGTCTTTCTGGCTGGTGCCAACTCATTTAACCCATGTGGTGGCAAATGAACTAAATTGTTTCAGTAATTTCTACCTAGTTTTCCAAGCTGATGGAAGATTCCAAGTTGGGTTTTTTTAATTTGCTGTTGTAATAGAAGATACGTGAAAATACACGTTTCCAGAGTTCAAAGGAAGAGCAAGTACGGCGAAAGATCTTGCATCCTAAATCAGTACTCTCTATGGAAGTGTCCACTGAATTGAACATTGCATAGTTCGTAGCAATAAAATGATCTTGCCCCGAAGATATTCCATTCTGAATAGACATAGAGCTGAGAGAGACATCTTACAAATGTGGAGACACAAAATAGTAGTGAGACAGTTTTTTTCCAGAGTTAGTTTTTGCAGGGCTGGGAACTAAACCAGGAACTTCTCAGGCCATGTCTAATTTCTTCATAGGAAGAAAAAAAAGTCTTTAGTTTCTGCTGCACTCTTGTATACTTAAAGTTCCCCAACAGTGGTTCAATATTGTATATTGACATCAAAACTTTTGAAATTCTGCAAGAGCCAAAAAAATTACATTTAGACTGAACTAGTAAGCCATGATTTCATAAGTCTAAAAATGCCTCTGAAAGCAGCTGTATATTCCCTGGCCGGACTCATCCTTTAGAACTTGCATCTAAAACATTTCAATATGGCCTCAATTAAAAGTGTATTCACACATGAGCTACAAAATGATCCTGTTTAATTGATTTTTCCTTAGGTATTGTATAACAACATGGAGAAATATCTGTGGAACTGTTTTGTTAATAGAAAAATTCCCAAATACTTTTTTCCCCCAATATTACACTGTGTTAGTTGAAGCCTAAAAGGAAAGCGTGCTTCATTGCTGCCATATTAATGATACCTTTATGACTACATATACTTAAAAATATAAGTTAGAAAGGGTATTGGTTAAATATTTTAAATAAGTCTTTATAATACCGTTTGAGAAATGTCAAATAGAATTTTTATTTTAAAAGATTTTGTTGGAATTTAGTCTTTGAAAATATTAATAACAGCTTACAGCAGGTAGGCTATAAAATAACACTGTATGCTGTCTATTTAGTTTCTGGTTGAAAAAGCACAGCAGTACTTTAGTTCATTACCTTTGAAAAAAACAGTAACAAGATAATACAGCTGCCTCTGATTAAGATGTAAATTCTTTCTAATTAGAATGTAAATTCTTACATTTAAATGAAGACATCAATTGTCAGGATGCCATATGATATCTTATTCCACCTTGCCTGAATGAAGCCCTCACTGTTCATCTATGGCACTAAAATAGTTTTGCAATCCCTTTGTTCTCTGATTCTTGTAATATTCTCTCTTCATGTTCCCTTTACACATTGCTTTTGTTTGTTTTCCCCTTGCATCTGATATTGTTGTGTCTTGGGATTTTACAGAAATTTGGAATGAAAATTGAGTTCAGTCAGTGCCAGTATTTGCTTGTGCCTCAATTACTTCTGCTGAATTTTCTTCAATGCAAATCAGGCAGGTTGCATAAAGTGGTGCATGTATTTGAAATAATTAATTTTCCGTAAAATGATGGATCAAGTCCAATCAACCTTCATGAAATCTAAATAAAAGAATAGAGAATTAGAAATTAATTAACATTTTGTGTTGCTAATACTTTATTATGCAGTCTAAACTATAAATAATAAGTTTTATTTTTGAGCATAACTTTTTATTATGAACTGTTGATGATAACCTTTGACATAATTATCTTGTTAAAATATATCAGTATAAGTATGTTAACCTAAATTTAATGTCATGGAAGACATTGTAAATTAATAACATTTTGAAGTAGAAAATTACAAGATACAGAGAGTTTAAGAATTGACCCATTAATTATTTTTGCATGTAAAACTCTTCCACAGAGTTAGGGCAATATGTGTCTACCAGTTGATTTTAAAGTGTTTAATTTCATTGTTTTATTAAACCAGGCCGTAATACTAAATCTTGTTGACTGAGAGCGTAACTAGATTTTTTTGTTGGCAGCCTGGTTTTAATCAAATGCCTGTGTAGGAAAAGTTTACATTCTTCTTACAAGCACATGCCTTCTGTTGCTACTCCAAATCATTCTTCTTTTCCCCATTTATGAGCTATATTAATTTTTAGTATGCATTTTTTACGGAGCATTTCATGCCAATAAGATTCACCACATATCAGACTTGGTCATAGGTAGTGACGCTGGTTTTGGTAAAATGACACAAATCTTAATATAAATGGCAAAAGATATTTTGATCTAACATAATTAGATATGTATGTGTTGTATAAATATTATTCATAATGCCTTTATGTACAGAAAGGTGTAATTATGACCAAATTGTTAGTACTAATAACAGTTTATGTGATGATTCCAGTTCAACTGATATTCCTGTATCACAGATTTACTTCAAATATTAAATATAAAGATCAGGAAAAGTTGAGTGCAGTTTTAAAAAGTTAGAAAACCTTCTCATAACAATAGTTAACACTGGTGTTAGCATCATTTATAGTTTAACAGTGCTTGCCATAAGATCTTTCATTAAGAGTATTGCCCTGGTTTTTTCCAACTGAATTGTAGCAGGTGTCGCTTTATTAACAAACACAAAGACTGCACTTGTTTCTTAGGAGAGAGTCATGAGAGAGACTTAACGTTGGATTTTTTTACGTTGTCGCAAGCAGAAGGGCTCAATATGTTAGAAAAATGCGACTTACTGAACACGAATATGTTATCCGCTTTTCTCATTTTAGACCTCAATATAAAATTTTCTTATATAAGTCCCGTTTTAATACACCTATAACAATCTTATCAAAACAGGAAGTTGAATATGGTCTTCCAAATCCTTTTTATTCAGTTAGGAACTATAAAAAAATCATTATAACTTCAAATTATAAGTTCAAATATGCCACTTCTACCCCTGAGAACTGCAAAATAAGCACAAAAAGTGATTATTCCTGTGAAACCTCCAGTCATGTAAATGATTGATCAATTTGCACAGAAGTAGCTTTGTGTCAGTGAGGAACTAAACTGTGCATTAAATTATTTGTAGGATGAGGCCTTATTACTCATCCATATAACTTTTACAATTCACAAGAGTTAGAGTATCTTATGCATAGTATTAGGTGGTCAAATATTCTCAAGTACAGTATTAATAAATTTGCATGTCAAGTGATTCCGATGGTTTCAGCAAAAGAGATACTCAAAAACAGAGTTTATAAGTAACATCAAAATAGGATGCATAATGTGTTGTCCAGTGTTGATCTCAGCATTGTCATTAAGAGAAAATTGGTGAAATGCAGAAGTATTTTACATGGAGAGCTTACTCTGAAATTCTGGAGGACTTTTGTCATCCTCATGTCTACTTCAGAAGAAAATTGTAATAAACATGAACCTCTACTGTTATGAAGCTATATATATGTATATATATATATATATATTCCTTTAAAAAATGTTTACTTGTACTGAAAACTGATGCATTTTGTTAAAGGGAGGAACATGCCATGATCTTGAAGAAGCTCAGTTATTTCAGTTGGGGCTAATCAATACCAGCTAAGTATTAAGAAATTACCCTGTATTCACTGTGTCGCAGAGAAAACAGATACGTTATTCTGTCTTTTAGGGTGATTATATTTCAGTGTGTGTGTGTGTGTGTGTATATATATATATATTCTAGGATGCTTTGGATGCTATATTAATATTTATACTATACCAAACAGATAATGGATTAGTGTCATGTTTCATAATATAGTTAATAATTCTCTTAGTGGGTGAAGAAGAAATAACTCTGATCAGTTTGGCGTAGATATTGAAAGTGGTAGGAAGTAAGATAATTCATCCAATTAGACTAACATCCAAGAAACATGATACAGATAACACAGTAATAAAAATAAATCTGTGTACTCAAACATTTTCAGATGTAAAATGAGCTGAAAGACTAGAAACTGAGCAGATTCTAGCCTTTGAGGGGATTTGTTAGAGAAATAACAAATAGCATCATTTACAAAAATTTTCCTCCTGTTGCTTTCTTTCCTCAAAATACCCTGTGGTATACCTACAAAACAAAGAATTTTACAAATCATCTTCACACTTGCTTTTTTAATATTATTTTAAGTATAAGCAGCCAGTAAAAAACAGGTCCAATGAACAAATTATTCACTTTCAGATTTTCTTTATCACTTGATCAGTACCCAACTCCCCTAATACTTGTGGTCTGGATTACATGATAAGGTGATGGTGGTATACTTCCTTTTCTGCAACACAGTTATTTGTCCTGTATCTCTTCCTCCTTGAATTTATATTTGGTGCCTTTATTGTCTTTTACTTCATTCTGTATTTCACTCATATTATTTTTCTCTAGCAAAAAAAAATTGCTTCCCATTCACAGTTCATTCTGTTCATCAGTCTGACCAATTTGGCAATTTCTCATTCATCATAGACATTGTAAATCACATTTCTAGAGCTTTCTTTGCAGTCCAAGTCTCTGTTAGTTCTTTTTCTGTGAAGGGAATCCTAGACCCTCCTATTTCCTGAGAGTCTACTGCTGCATCAACAGGACTGTTTAAAGTGTGAGCTTACTAAGTTTGTGGAAGTAATCTTATTTATATCCTGCCATTAACTAATTTAGTTTTCACCTTCAGTAAGTTCTAGAATTGATCTACCTTTTGTGGCTAGCCTATAGTTTCTATTTTTATATGCTGATATGTTAAATTTTCTGATGAATCGAATCTCAGCTGTAATTACAGTCTTCACTGAATACCTCAGTAGGATGTGTCAGCAGAGAAGGTGAATTACGTTCTGAATCATACGAGGCTCATCTCTCCCTCTCTAACAGTGTCTCTCAGAGATGTATCTTTCTCAGTTCTGCCAGAAATTTTCATCAGTTATTGTCTTGTCTTGCTTTGGACATTTCCTCTTCATGTGATATTTTTAACTATTCCTAACATTGGGAGAGTGTAGGTCTGTAACAATAGCTGTGTAGCTAAGTTTGATATGGTCCCCTTGCCAAGGGAAAATATCTCTTCTTTCCCCTCCTGTCTTTTTTTTATTTTATTATATTACATTAGTAGGGCCATCTTGAGGGCTTTGTTCCAAAGGCATAAATATCTTTTACATGACTCAGCACCATCAAGGTCAGCTTCTTCACATTTTAACACTGTCTATATTAAACCCTGACGTACTTCTACAAAAGTCCAGCAAGCTATTTCAATTTTATATGTAAATCAAATTAGATTTGTTTTGCCTCCTGGTGTTATTTTGCCACTACTTAAATTGGTAAGAGAACTGTGTAGAGCAGAAGTGTCATTGCAATCAATTTTTAGAACACAAGCTAAACTTTGGGTTGAATGGCAGTCTATCTACAGATAATTTCATAGGTTCGAGGGGGTTGTTCTGAATTTTGAAATATTTAAACACTCCACAAAACAGTTTTACTTGTCTCCACCAAGTAACTGCGAGGCAAACTGCCAGAGTTTGTTGTACTAATCATTTGTCTCTACAGTTGGTGAGGAAACAAAGACATTCTGCCATATTAATGGGGAAACATCTGCCCTTCAAAAGAGAGAAGTCTGGTTAAATAAAAGAGAATAACTTATATTGTCAGTATAACTTATATTGTCAGTATAAGAAAGAGTGTGGAATAATTAGTGGGGAATTATAAGTCAGGTGTAGGGGTTTTGTGACATTTTTGGTCCCTTTTATTAAACCTGCCAGTTTTTGCCAAAATGTAGGCACAGATAAGAACTTCAGTTTAAACTCTCAGTATTAGCTAGACCTGCCAAAGGCATCTGAAAGAGTCAAAACTAAACAATTAAAGAATTCATTTACTATGATCTTTGTAGCAGGATTCCCATTACAAAATGATGGAGTAATACCTTTTCTTCCTCCACAGTCACAAGAGGAAAACCTTTCCCCTCGCATACTGTATTGCATAAGACAAAATGAATTAATACATGTTTATGATGATTGTGTTAATTCATTTTACTTAGAAGTGGAGAGGTGATGGAATGAGAAACAAATATTTTGGATAGATGTTTTTGTAGAGTAAATGAAGGCAGTGCTGAGTATATGAATAAGTCATGGTAAAAACAGTTCAGACAGTTATTTTTGACGTACATAGCATTATTTTGCCTAATATGAATATTAGGTATGGCTTTTGCGTATATTATGCCCTGAATATGTCGTCAAAAGCCGTCTTCTGAATAAACTTGTTTAAATTACAGATACAAGGACCCAGCATATTTTAAAATATCCCTTAAAAAGTATGCAGAGTAGAAGTGACATTGAAATTCTTTCCATGCGTCTCTTAATTTCATTTGCTTTATTAATTTTTAAAAGTTGAGAGATGGCTTGAAAATTTTGTATAATAATATTCAGTATTAAGCAGTAAAACAGGCAGAGGCTTTGTATTTCACTTTGTTGGTGGTTTTTCACTTTTATCTTAAAAGAGGGAGCCACTTTAGTAATGCAGCTTCTAGAAATGTGGATATCCATTACTAACTACCCCACTACCATCAACCAGACTGAGCCCATCAGCCTGCATTATTACTACAAAAAAGAAGTTGCAGCTTTAGGCATTGAAAATAGTGAGTTTCCTCACTGAATGCTGACTTATGTGCAAATACGTGTGGCCTGATTTGAAGACGGCTTAGGTAGAGAACTGTATGCCTACATTACTTTGCGAACTTTAATATGAACATGTTTTTAACAATGTAGTTGTAATAATTCAAAAGTCTGCAAAACACAAGGATAAAAGCACTTCTCAGCATGTTGATAGTACTGAGTAGTGCAAATAGTACAAATACACAGATGTTGAGCATTTGGTATGTACAAAATAATCATTTTGTACAAAGGGGTTATGGGTGGCACCTTGAAATAAAAGTAGACCTGTCTAAAATTATAGTTCCAAGTAGTTTATACATACAAGTTTTTAGCATTCAGATATGCAGATGCTTGATTCCTAACATTCACTAAAAAGGCAATTGAGATACAGAAGTGATTGGTTTAAAAAGATACAAAGCAATAGAAATATACAACGAAGTGGTTGCATTATAGTAACTTTGACTATAAATCACTTATTCACATTCACCTGTAATTTGCAATCATCCAGATCTGGATGACATTCAGAAAATTATGTCCAATGATTTTCAAGGTCCAAGGGAAAAAGGTGGTTCCCTACACCTCCTTCTGTCTCCTCATCCTGTGGGGTTATCAGTTGACTGTTTTCCTGTTGGAAATGGACGCCAGTCTTCCTACTCAAATGAATATCCAATGCATCCTTCTACACAGATGTCCCCTCAAGCTTGTACCTTATAGTATATGAGGCTTGAAGCATTTCTTAGATATTACATGTCTTCACACCAAATTTCACAGTTCTGTATTTAAAATTCAAATCCATTCTACTGCTCTAGCTGATAAACCTTTATTCATTCAACAGACTTCTCACAACTGGTTTTATCTTTGACATAAAATAATGGTATGATAAAATGACTTAAAAGCAATCTGGGCCGTTAAACTTTAGTAATTTCCATTGATGCATTATAGATACAGACTGCATTTGTTTTATTTTTAATTCTTCATCACATTATTGGTGTTTCATATAAGCATGTGTTGCTAGTAATTTTTTATAAAGCTTGTATAAGTATGTAAAAGAAACTAATAAAAACTTGACAAAAGCCTAATCCAATGTTATATCTAAATAAATCATTCCTGGCCCAATACTATGTATACAATTCTTCTATGCATTTTTGGTTTGTGTTTATACTATCCATTAAATTAGAATTCTAGTCTCTCACATAGCAGTCTGAGATTTTTTTAACTGCTTTACTTGAATTGTTCTATTGGGGTTCTCCACTACTCCAACCATTTAATAAGTCCAGCACTGTTTGTGTATAATCTTACATAGAAGAAAAGCAGAGGAGTAAAATGTCTTTTTTACTAATTCAGAGATCAGTCAAAACAGAGTGGGATTAGTGAAATACCTTTTCCACAATCATCTGTTACAAATTCAGATAAATAAGTATGAGCACCTACATCCCTGTGAACGTGCATGCTAGGGAGATACTTAATTGCCCAAGAGCATGTTGTGTCCCTTTGTATGTGAAACACAGTATATGTGTGTGTGTGTATATATATATATATACATATATATATAGGTATGTATAGGTATATATACTGCTGAAGGAGCTTAGATAGTGTTAATTATATATACAAAATAAAATTAAAATTTCTTTCACATAAATGTTTTGTGTTTTGATCCTGGGTGAGTCTTAACACAAATAGAGGTGATCACGCAGATATACATAGTCAAATTTTAAAAGTTGACAGAATGGTTCATGCATGTATGAGTTACCATATAATATAGAAATCTTTACTAAACTCTATTTTTTATGACCTACCTATGTATGCTGAATTACTGATGTGTAATCATTTTGCTGTTCCACAATAAATTGCTACCATAGCAACCTCATAGTACTGTGGAACAGCATCCTCCCAGATCTAAGCCAACAACATGTATTCAGTTACAAACCAATGAAGATAATTTAATAAAAAGTTTGTAAATTCAGTAAAGTTCATCCATTTTTTAATTCACTTAGAAGTTGTCCTTACTGACTATTGCAGTACTAAAATTATATGTTGGTAAGTTATGTTATGCACTGTAGCTGTCTTTGTTCTTAGTATTTATTTAACATATAGAAGGCATTAATTATAATCCAGAAGTCCAGCTGAGAGCATCCCACTAGGCAGGAAAAGGGAGATGCCATTTTTGGAACTGAGCAACAGTAATCTGAGAAGTGCTAAAAGGTATGGTTTTAGCATATCGGTTAAATATTGTTTTCTCACCTTCCCATATGCATTGTATTTCAGTTGTCAGTTTATTACCTTGCTGTGGATGTCTGTTAGAGTAAGAATTGAAGTTGATGATTGTTCTTGAAAATCAAGCTTTCTCCATTCATGGAAGCTATTTTTTCTCAAAAAATTGAGACTGGTGTGGCAGACACCTTAGGCACAGCCACTTGAGCCATAATGCTGATCCAGAATATTTTTCATAGATGCCACAGACACTCTTCATGAATCCATAATTTGTCTACTTTTCAATTGCTTGACTATTCTGAGATCAGCATCTAATATGAAATGTGTGATACTTTTTGAAGAGAAAATACTTCTTTCGCTGTCTTTTGGAAGAGACCCTAGGAGAAGGAGGTGGGATATTTTGAAGCAGTTTTCTTGAATTGATTTGCATCTACAGATTTTACCAAATTTTCAACGAGTTCAGCTGCCATTTGTACAGACCTAAAGGAACTGGCTGTATTTACAAGTACTCAGTAACTCTTAAAAGCAATTAAATATGATGGCTACTTCATATTGCCACTTTCCAATATCTTTATCAGAAAAGTTGAATAATGATCTCCCATAGGAGATGGTGATTCTAACACTCTGATTAACAGTTGAATTTAAAAATTTTACATAATTTACAGTATGTGCAGCCATTGAAGATGCTCTAAATAAACAGTAACTATGTTAACCTGTACATTCCTGAATATTTTATACACAGTGTTTGAAAATCCATTACAAAATCGGTTATTTCTTCTAGGAGCATGTAGGTGTCCCTCTTAACATAAGCATACAGCTTATCAAAATAAAGACCAAAATATACTCTGTATATTAAACTCTTAATGAATTTGCCTTGTCTCTAACTTGGAGTTGAAATACAATTGTAGGATTCTTTAAAAAATATGTTCACTTCTACGTTGAATCTGTTGTTGTAAGGAAAATACAGATATAAACTTTTCTCATTCTTTTCTGATTTTATGCAAGTTACTCCTTTAATTTCCTTAAAATTGCAGGTACTTCAGACAAACTATGCTCCTAACTTCTGATATCATATCCACACAAAGCAATCTTTTCACTTTGTATGTGAGATGTGACATGAGCAGGTCTCTAGAAGGACGAAGTTACAGAACAATGCTAGTCAAATTAAGTAATCTTTCATTTCCATGGGTGTGATATAGGTGAGTGGGTGTTCCCTTGTGCTTCTCATGTTTCCTTCTGTTTATGAATTCTACTGTACATATGCTTGTCATTGCTCACAGGTTATTCATACCAAACCTATTTAGATGGTCTTTCCCACACATCCAATACCGAAATGAGATACCTCTATTTTTATTCTATTAAAATAAAGTCAGCAGAAAAATGTTCAGTGGTTACTAAACTGGCTGTGCCAAAATAATTGTGATCTTGTCAACACTTGTAATAATTTTCTACAAGCACTCCATTGTAATGCAAATAATGACATTATTTTAAAAATAACCATAATGGAGGTTGAAGGAGAAATGGCAAAATTTGGCAATATGCCATATATTCTTACACCTATGTGCACTACACCTTGTGCCTACTCTCCTAATTAGTTTGTCTTTATTTTCAAGTGTTTGTGGGAAGAGAGAAGTGAGGGCACATCTGCTAGAGGAACAGTAGGCTCAGAGTGGGAGTTATCATGCCCACACATACTGCTGCTGATCCTACTTCATCCCACTAACTGCTGTATTTTCATTATAAGCTTGGATTCTGTTTCCCTCTTTATTACAAGGATGTTACAGTTCTTTATTCTTCACTGACAGCTGGCAACAGGTAATGCTGGCTGTTATTTTGTTCACTCTAGTCAAGCACATTCATTTCCAAGTATAACCATGTTTTGTTTGCTGTATTTTGTTCTTGGTGTGGTTGAATGCCATCCTTGGAAAGATGTGCATTGAGCTAGTATTGAATAAGTGGCTTGCCTTCGGCATTCATGAGTAAATTCTGTAGTTTTTGTTTCAAGCCTTTGACATGTCATCAAGTGTAAATCTATTCTAATGCCAAAATCCCTCTTGATGTCTGATGCCAATCAGTAGCTTTTCATCTTGAAAAAGGTAGTGAATAATTTGCCCTGTGGATATTACACAGATACCATATATGGCAAGAAGCAAAGAGAGGGGAATCCCATACCCATTTTTTAAATTCAAATAATCATGTTCAAGCAGTTTGCTTTCCTAAATACCATTGGTAGTCTGGTACATTTTCTCGCTTTCAAGTGAATATTGAATACTTGTCTAATTTGCATATTTTCGATGTGTAGAAACAATATGCTCTTTCTGCTGCAGTATTTTATTTCATGAGCAGTAGCCAACATGCTGAAATATGTGAATTATATTACATTTGTTATTTTAATAGGAAGCTCAAATCTTTTACCTCCTTCAGCTTCATTAGTGTTTTTTTTATAAAAAAAAAGAACGAAAAGGCATTTGCTATATAGGAAGGTCAACATTTTCTTTGTGAACACAGTTTGCACCCATGATTTTGAATTTCAATGAACTGTAAGCCCTAAGAGTGTTGAATTAAAGGCATAAAACACTGTAGTTCACTCAAGAGCTCAAAAGTATGTAATTTCTTTCCTTAGAAAGGAGGCCTACTGAAAACCTAATGAATGTGTTTATATAGTTGAATGGCACTCATATAGTTTATACTCAGAAGAAAGAAGCAAGTAGAGCTTTGTATTTAACTCCTTTTCAGTCTGAAATATTACAAGATTTTAGGGTGTACGGGGACTATTGTGATTATTTAATCTGACCTCCTGTGTAATACAGGTCATAGTACTTTGCACAGTAATTCCTGCATCAGGGCAGATAAATTCTTCAGCTGTAGTGAACGTTTTGTACTGAGTTTGATTGGTTTAGGCTGCCACCTTATCCTAGATCTCGTATTAGTAATATTAGTAATACCAATACTGTGAAGTGTTTTCCTTATAATTTGTAATAATCTTGAACCTTTCACCCAAAGTTACTCAAAACAGCTTGCATGCTTTAATTAAACTTTAAGATAACATTATTTTAAAATGACAAGTCATGTATATCATTTCCAATGTAGTTAATCAGGAATAGAATTTGAACTCGTAATCTTTTGTTTTAACTAATAAATCGTAAAAACACTCATTAGCTGATTCACTAACCAGTGATGATTTTAGGCTGAAAAAGCTAATCATAATTATAGTAAGTTAATTTTGTCAGATTTAAGAATTACTTAAAATTACAGTGAACCCAAACTGATATTTAAAGATATTTGCTACTTCAGTATTGGGGTTCAAGTTCTCTTTCTAAAATCTTCAGGCATGCAGCATTACATACTGCTGTGCATGTACAGACTGCCTTCATGCATAAGAGATCCCAAAGAACTTTAACAACTATGTTTATACAGGAAATCATCCATGTATTATTTAATTGCAGCATTCTTTCGGGAATGAAATGCAGTAGCTGTCCAAGCCCTTAACTAAAAGTTTATTTTCAAAATTGTAAAAATTATTTTATCCACCTGTTAGCATTAACGTAGGCAAAGATTAATTATTTATC
Organism: Aquila chrysaetos chrysaetos; assembly: GCF_900496995.4. NCBI lineage: Eukaryota > Metazoa > Chordata > Aves > Accipitriformes > Accipitridae > Aquila > Aquila chrysaetos. Next base: position 21,833,006 of record NC_044019.1, on the reverse strand, counting down.
AAGGGTAGGATTTTGCTAGATCAGGGTTAATAGCTGACCTCTTCAAAAATGGACTCTAATACGCCTTGACAGCTGAACTTTAAATCTTCTATCTCATCTAAAAGATCCAATAGTAGGACAGATAATCTGACAACTAACTACTAAAAAGTAGCCAAATAACAATATTCCATTTTCCATTCAGTTTTCTTCCCTGTGGTAAATTGGTCACCTGCTTTCAGTTAATGTCAGGATATTGTCAGCGTTACAGTTTTGGTGTCTACAGAGACAAACTGAGATGGATTTAGCAATGGGGCAATGACTATAGCATAAATGAAAAATACTGTGTTCTAAATCTGGTCTCTCCGGTAATAATTCAATGCTGTAGTTTTATAGGAGGCAATATGTGATACCTCTGTTCACTGAAATATTTCACCATAATACTATTTTTTAATGTATTTGTAATGGTAGTTATAATGGTATAGTCAAGTAGGGACCAATGAGCCATAGGGACCTGTAAGTATACAAATACAGCAAGCAGATGTTCTTTGCTCTATCCAGACAGACACCTGGCAGAGAATAAACACATAACATGCAAGTAAAAAAAAAATAAAGAAATTGACACCACCAAATGTCATATCAATGCCATTATTAATATTCTGCTGGGTTTATTTGGAGGGAGAGGAACTTAAAGGATAAGCTGAATTTAGACAAAACCAGGAAAAAAGCGTTGAGCACAAGAACATGATGGCAGTGGGACAACAGGGAAGATAACATAGATGTTAAGGGAAAATGAGGTAGGGACTAAGAAAGGGAGAAGGTTGGAACAAACTGCACAAGGCAGAGAAATACTGGCCAAACCTACAGGAAGTTTTCTTATTGTCTGAATCTCCCAACTTTGGCTGCTTCTGCATCTTTTCCTAGAATTTCTAGGTCTGGCTAGTTTATACTGCCCTTTTTGTTCTGCCTTCTTGGGTCCTTGTGCTGTGGAATATACATGGGCCTAGCAAAAACAGTCTCTGGTTTGGCTGCTTCTGCTAAAATCCAGGCTACTAATTTCTGGGGAAATCTTTTTTTTTTTTTTTGGTGAAGGGCTTTGCAACTCTGAATATATTTGTGGGTGTGGGTAGGAAGCATTACCTCATCTCTGCTTGGCTTGCAGTCACTAAAGTTCTCAGTACACTGAAGAATTCAGTTTGGGCTCTGTACCCAAAAATATGTCTCTCATGTCCAGTGAAAGTAAAATAGAGGAATATCAACTGCACCGTGGATTGGACTGGTTACCCAGGGAGGAGGGGGAATATTGCAAGAAATCATTTGTTCACTGCTGTGTTAAAATTATGGTTGAATCTTTGATCAAGGTTGTACCTAACTTTCCATTCTTGTGGCAAGCTACTGAAAATGTAATAGCAAGGCAAATCTGGCATGAATCAAATTCCTTCAACTTGGTTTAGCCCTCTAAGTCAGGGATCCTTCATGCTATTAGTAACATGTTAAAGTGGCTTTTCCATTTAGCCTGGTAAGTTTTTCCATACTATTTTCTTTCTGACAGAAAGGAATCTATTAAGGAAATGTTCAGCCACCCTTCCTCTGTGGCTACCTTCCGATCAGGATCTTTGCTTGTAACAACTTCTGTTTAAAAAGTATTTTGACTGTAGAAGGCTACTTCAGTGAAGGTAGACCTGCAACTTTTATACAACAGAACTCAAGGGTCTCAACGGTAGTTAAAATGCTAGATGATCTTAGCTTTACCATCCGTTTTGCCAAAAACCAGAATAAGTTAGGCTGGGCAGAAGTCTGGGTTTCTGTGGTTAGATTTCCGCCAGTGTCTTGCTGCAGATCATACAAGAGATCTCTATCACAGTACTGGAAAAACTGGAGTTTCTAAATCCTGTCTGAGTACCTTAGTTATTGGGCTATTCTCTATTGGAATAATTTACTGAATAGATTTATCAGAGAACAATGTAGGTATGTGTGAGAAGTGAAGAGGGTGATAGTGACTAGGATCTAAACAAGGAAAATAAATTACCTAAATGAAGGTGTCTGTGATGAGCTAGAGGCGTAAGTAGCGAATGTAGGAAAAAGAGAACATCCAGAGGCAACAGTTTTTGCAGTGGCAAGGTAGATTACATACAGCAGGAGATAGATTAAGAACGAACTATTAGATTTCCTTGGGCTGGAAGGTTTTTGTGACTATTTTACAATGTTAGATTATATTTAAATATATATTAATCTTCTAGTTCCCACCATCATATAAAATAATTTGATAAATAACAGTTAAGTAATTACTGATTTTTTAACTTACTTTTAACATTTCATCATCAGATAGACTTTTTTCAGTCCAGGGTCGGATTTAAAATACGGATTACCACTTGTAATCAGGTTTGGGTTCTCAAAAGATCTCACCTTGCATTGCTAAGTGACTGTGGTGAAGCTGCACTCAATGAAACTGAGCATGGACATAATCTGAAATCTGGATGTAAATGTTCTGTTTGGATTCTTTAGTTTTCCCCTGTACCACTGCAGGAAAAGGACATACGCTATGAAAGCCTGTGGTCTCCAGGAACACTGCTCTGCTGCTAAAAACAATTATAGGGAATGGTTGCTGGGCAATCAGCCGTCAAGTAAACTGAGATCCCTTAGCTTTCCCATACTTATCTTGATTAATGATTCGGCTAGTCATAAAATACAGTGTATTTGTAATTTAGATAGAATACTTAATGTTTTTCAGGGGAAATAAAAAATGTGTCTCATCTGTAAAAGCCTTTCTTCTGGTTGAAATAGGCTGTAATTAATATTATAAATAAAATCAAATTGATATAAATCTCTAGTATGTTTTAATGGCAAACCCTTTTATGTTTACCATGACAAATAGTACAGAAAGTATCAAACTTGTCATCGTTTGCAGTTCTTTCAGTTGACGCTTTATGAATTATTTTTTTTAAAAAGAGAAGTTACCTGCTTCTCCATTATTTCTTTTCAGCAATAGCAAGGTCTGATCCAACTTTGATTAGCATTCATAGGCGGCTTTCCATGTGCTTGCATAGCACAAGGATTGGGTCTGAGAGTCAAATGCTACTCAAAAAAGCCAAACGTTATAGGAAATATTTCTCAAATTTCTTTTCTTCTTTGGTTTAGCCACATAGTATCTAGGTACCATATTGTTAATAGCAAAATATGGGGCATTTTCTTTCAAACTGAGCAGAAACGTTCTTTCAAAATGAATAATAATATGCCAAGGTAATGCCTTTGGTATTCCATCTGAACAAATGTAAAAGGCATAGCCAAAACTATCTTTACCAAGTTCTATAAATATACTAAAAGATAGGAGAATGGTAACCACATACATGAGACACAAATTGCCTTCAAAGTGTCCATGTAAATTTTCCCACAAAAATATGAAAGTGACATTCATTCACAATGTCAGAAGAATATTATTTTTATGCTTTGGCTCTACAGGCTTAACACATGCACTAACTTCTTTATGATTTGTTCTATCTTAGGGCTATTTTCAGTGTAATCTTTTTATGGGGCTATATTATGTATAAAAATATAGTTTTCTTGACATAAAACATATGTTCATAGGACCATAAAAATGCTCCTTCTTTTGGGTGCCCAGGACCATTAATAATGTCTAAATTATTAAAAGACAAAACATTTATTTCAAAGTTGGGAAAAGAGTTTCAACATTACCTCTTTTTTTAAATTATTCTTTCTTCTTAGAGACCAGTAACAAAGTTTAGCTAGTGCTTACCTTAGCTAGGTAAGTTTAGCTGGATGCATTCATACCATTGCAAGAATGCTGCACCTACATAATGCAAATAGAACAGGTATATATGTGTCTGTGTGTGTGTGTGTGTGTGTATATATATATACACACTCTTTTTATAACCTTCAGAAAAAAGATTAACTACCTTAAATCATTCAATTTTAGGTCTTTTATACACTTATGAGAATTTGCTTTTTATTTATCTACTTCTTTAAAGAATGTCAGACATTTGCAAACACATTTTAAGACGAAGGCTTCCTTGTGAAATAATTGCAACTGAAGTGGACAATATGCTGAAGAAAAATGAGAAAATGAGAAATTACAAAAATCAAGTAGGCAATGATTTCCATATATTCTTAATAAACTTTTTTCCACAGCTAAGTACTATGTTATCACTTATAAGTTAAAAATCCTTAATGATTAATTCATTCCATCCTATACAGAGGATAGATATTTATTGCACATCTTAAAAAACCAACATATTTCATTTATTGAGTTTATAACAAGCTTCAGAACAGGCGGTAGTAGAACTACCTGATAGCTTTGAGACGAGTAGTAGTAGCGTTCGTTGAGTTTGAAGATCAGAGAAGAGCAATTCCTTTTTGTCACAAATGAAGTTCTGCCTTTGATTTTCCATTGTATAACACTGAGGACCAGAAGAAATACACATTAATATTATAGTTGCCCCATAATTTCATATAAGGAGTTTTTCATTTGACATGCATCAAAGAAAATCTATTACTATCGTAGGAATCAAATTCTTCTTATTCTTTAATGTTTTCACTTTTCTCCATTATTTACCAAAGCAGTTGGCCAAGATTGTTCCAGCTAAGAGGAAAAGTCGGTAACGAATTCAGGAGTTTCTCAGTAATCTTGTTTAATTGATAACAAAATGACACAGTATCTTCTTTAATTCTGCTTTTCAGAGGAAAAAAAAGAAACTGTGCCTTCTTTATAAATAAATTGGTTTTGGTTTGCATCAAAGGAACACCTGAATTCTTTGCTTTTCTTACTTCCTGAGGCACCAGATCAAGACCACTTGGATATCTACCTGCTTATACTGAAAAGGGGAGTGTTATTTAATGACTATTTAATGAATACTTTATTCAATGAACATGAACTAAGAAACAGGCAACAAAAGCTCTGCTGAGCTATATCAGAGTTAATGATTGTGTGCTTATCTTCAAGAAATTGCAGAGAAATAAAATTTATTATTCTTTAGCTTTTGAGTCAAAGCAGTGCAGCTGCAGAACCTGTTTCATCCTGTCTTAATGATTCTTCCATTCCATATCCTAGAAATAAGACTTGCCCTACCATGTGCTGTTAGGAGGCTTTTCCTATCAACTGGATGAGCTTCCTCTCCTTCTGCTAGCTGGTTTGAGATTCATGGCCTCGGAGTTCCTACCTCGGTTCCTGCCACAAGCGTATGAGTCTCCCTCACTATGAGTCCCTCTGTCACTGGAAGATCTGGCCTTAATGACACTTTCCTTGGCGTGTTGCACAAAAGATGGTTCCCCGAGCGGGCAGTGACTGCAAGCAGAAGTGCCGGTAGCCTCTCCTCCCAACAGCTGCGGTTTTTGTGAGAGCTGGCAGCTGGTATAAGGGCTTAGCAACTTTTCCCAGTTTTGTTTGTCAACATGCGGTATATAATATGTGAATTTAGTAAAAGAAATTTTAAGCAAAAGGGGCTGCAGGTTGGTTTTTAAAGTGTATTTGTTTGTATATAGAGTTCAGTGTAGTGAGAATGATAAATATTTTCAAATAGTTTGTATTTTATTTTTACAATAACAGTTTATCAACAAAGAGAAAGCATACCATAAATTAAACTACATATACGCTACTAAAATTCTCTGCTTGCAGAGCTTTCATCTAATTTAAGTCTTCTCAAAAATGTCTTGAAATTCTGCAAATAAAACAACATCTTTAACAAGAATTAAATCATAACTGGCAAAGAAAATTATTTTAAATAGTACCATTCATGTTTGCAGTCATAGAGAAATGGTATCTGAAACTGGTTTCTTAAACAGAAAGCATTTTCTGCACCCTGTAGTGTCAAAATGCAACAACTAAAATAATTATTTGATTTTATACACCAGACAGTAAATAATCTCTGGCTGTATTTCTGCTGTGTTCTTCAAATTTCCTGTTAGTTATTTTGATTATGTCTGTCTTTTTTTCTCATGGGTTATACTTCAAAGTGAAGAACAAGCAAATGAAACTGAGTCCTTTCCTTGAGCATAAACTAGTATTATTGTTCTTGTCTGTTGCTCAATATGAGAAATGAATAACTTCCTTCTACCATTAAAGTGACTTTCAACTAATTGCTTGGCAGAAATTTATGTGCAGGGTGAAGGCCACACGCTAGCTTTATGTCATACAGGTTAAATAATTCCCGGAAAAATAGGGGAAGTACTGCCAAAAAGGCAAATATAATCTTGATTTCCTGATGTATTTTCTGTATTTATAAAAACTATATTTTAATACATGCACACAGCAAATATTAAATTGGACAAAATAATAATAAAGTCATTTTGATTAGCAACAGGGAGACAGTATTATCATTTCTGTTGTTTGGTATTTTATTTTAGAGGGACAAATTAGGTGAGCATTTTATCCACTTAAATAATGTTTATGTCTCCTTTGAATGAGACAGATATCTTAATTTCATTATTCTTTGTGTAGTTTCCAATTCCTTTTATTTCCATGTTTTTTCTTGTTAGAACAAAATGAAAAAATAACTTTATGAAGTAACCTAACTAGCTGATAGACTTCAGTTTCATTCCATTTGCTTGCTTTGGGTTTTTGTGCAATGGAATAAATCTGTTTGTTCAAATTTCTGTGCAAGATTCGTCACAAGAAACATCTTCCAACATAATCCTAAGAGTAGTTCTCTTGTTCACCTTGAAAGAAAACAAATCAGTAGGAGGCTAGTCCAGAAAACTTGAGCTCTCAGTTCAGCTTCCTAATAAAGCCTCTTCAGACCCTCAACCTGTTTCTGTGTCTGACTGCCTTGAAATAGAGTGTTCTTTCTGTTGGTCTTGCCTCAAGTCAGCAGGTAGAATCTAGATGACAAAAAAAGGCATGAAATACCCAAAAAACATAAGAACATTCATCAGTGAGAGAGACTAATAAACCTCCTCCTCTTGCCTGATAAAAAAAGACACAAATGCTATGTCAGTGGTATTCTTCAGCAATCTTCAGTGAGTAAAGACCTAGAAATTAGCTGCTCAAAGTAACTCTGGTTGTATGTAGAAACATTCCATTTCGTTTGCATTTCTATTTCATCCCCAAATTAATGTAACATGAAAGAACCATATGAAAAACAAATGATAATTCATTTCATTCTAGTAACTTATTTTCCATTTGAAAAAGACTGGTAAGAGTAAGGAAAAAAATCATGAGTGATTACACGTAGAGAAAGAAATACCTCAGGAATAAAGGGTATGTAAAGGGAACTATTGAAAGATTCATAACTTACAAAATATACTAATGTGGGTGAGGGTAAAAAAGAGTAAAGGATAGTTCAGGAATTTCTGTGTCATTTTCCAAAGTGTATTTTCAGCCTTCAGGCTAAGATACTCCATCCTGCAGACAGGGGTTTTGTCTTACTGCCTGTTGTTTAGGCTATAAAGTATGACAGTGCGTCCTTTTTGGCTGAAAGAGGCGAAAGAAGGAAAACTTTTAGTTCTTTTCCTTGTTAACATTCTGAGGATATATTTTTATCGGAAAATGTGTTTTCTTGATTCAATATCAGGTTTTTTATGTCATAAAATATGGAAATGTACAGATGCCATTTTGATGGTGGAGACCCAGCTAAGCAGCCCATGGTACTATGTGCCAGTCCATAAAGGAGAGGCTTCAAAGAAAAGGTCATTGTCAATTTGTTTAAAAGAGATGAACAACTTTCTCTCCAAAGCTTGCCTCTTTTTCTGAACATTCACAGGGAAGTAACCTTCAATACATTTATGCACAGCAGTCATCTTCCCAACTAGTTCCACATCCTAAAAATAAATAAGTAATTTAATAAGTTCATTAGTGACAACAGATAAACTTGCAATTGAAGTATAAAATGCTTCAAAAATGCTTTATGTTCAATTCTGAGCTAGGGAAAAGCCATGGGTGCCGATTTCACCCTTTTTTTTATGACTGGTGCTTATTTTCCCTTTTTACCTCTTCATGGTAGTTTCCTCTTCTTACCTAAAAGCCCAATATCTCCAGATTTTTTTTCTATTTTCAGATGTCCTGTGAAGGTGGATTTTCTTGGGGAAAGAGGCAGTTCTTTTTGAACTGTCAGACTTCATCTTTCCTGTCACATCCTATAGATACTTGTTGATACGTCAAAATAGACCTTGTGGTCCCAACATGGCACTGACATCGCCAAGCATAGCTCCTCATCTTGTAGATCTCCTTGAGTTTAGTCGATGGCTTTCTTCTGAAATCAATGATGATTTTCATTAAGGGTGTAAGGTTTTTTAATCTATTTTGAAGTGATTGATGCGTACTAAAAATGGTAGAAGTGTAAAGGAGCAAGCGTTATAGCCGTCACTGATTAATAAGTCACTGACTTTGAAAATGCAGAGGAGCGCTTAAGTTGAAGATTACTGTATAGTTGTTTGCTGTTAATAGGAATATACAACTCTTGCAGCGTATTTACTGTGCTTTTTTTCTTTCCTTCAATTTCTTGTGACTTGTATATGAATGTAGTTTGGGAATGGGAGGTTTAACAAAATACAGTATCAACTAATTTAGAAGAATGAAATGTATAGTACGTTATTTGGGGAGGTTTTTTGGCTGGCTAAGCAATAACGGAGCATTTTTTGAAACAGTTGGTTTCATAATGTGTTGTCCATAACTTGGAGTTATCTGGGTTCTCTATAAGTTCTGCTATTCTTAACATGCTGGAGAAAAAGGAAAGATAATGACCCAAGATAAACACATGAAAACTTTCTCAGGTTAGAAGCTCCAGCATTTGGCAGTGCATGCCCTACTTAGCAATGTCTCACTATGTATGTGATAAGATTGTTTTAGGCTCTTCATGACTCACGACTCACTTTTTCAAAGCTCCAGATATTTATGTTATACCAAGAGGGAGGAAAAGTCCTACATAATTAGTTCTGTTTACTTGATTTATAATTTTACTTACATATTAAGTGAAAAGTTCTGTTTACTTTGATTAATAATTTTACCTGTATACTAAATGAAAGTGTTTTCTCTTAGGTGACATAGCTAGAGCAAAATATTTGCTTTTTCATGTCCCATTTGTTTAACTTCTATTAAAAAGGATGTTCTTTTTCCAGCAACCACTCCATCTCTTACTTTTTTCAGTTCCTAATGAGAAAGTACTGCATAATACTGGAGTCTATAAGCTGACTAGCGTAACTTATTTTGCTAAAAATAGTTGGAATGTCTTACCTGGACTCAACTATTTAGCAAGAGTTGTGCCAAAGTTTATAAGGAAGTTCAGGGCTGGAATGCAAAGCAGGAAGGTGGAGGATGAACTGGATTTCTAATACTAATATTTAGTTGGAAGGTTAACTTTTTTTAACCCAATATTTGTATAGTACCTGGCAGTTATTTTTAAAGTGACAGATTTTTGGCAACTACCCGATGTTTCTGAGGGTTATAACATGTAATAGTAACAGAGAAGGAATGATTCTTTCGAAAGTAGGATCTTCTAATAAACTCAAATAAAATAAACAAGCTATTTGCTTCAGTAAAACTAGTTTAGATTCCAAAATCAGGCTCTCAGTTACTATGTGGTACTCATGAAAATATTCTTCTTTTTTGTTTTTATTACACTTGAAGTGATATATTCTTGAATGGAGTCCAATCCTTCTGGCAAAAGTGTTTTCCTGGTATACTTTTGGGTGCAAGTTGTATTTTCCCAGAGTAACTCATCTAGCTTGTAATAATAAATGGCTTCATAGAATTTACAGAGCTACCTTTAAAAATAGAAAAATTAAGTCTTGGCATAACCCAAGCAGCTTTTAGAATTGCAAAGAGAACATAAATATGTGCTGTAATTCTCACAGAGTTTGGCTGAGTTGAACTATATGTGCACGTTAGGTTACATAGACCTTTAGAATTTTAGATTTGCTTATAAAGTAGGAAATGAATGCATCATCCAAAATGTATTGTGCTCTATAATTGTGCTGTGGTTAGTTCACATTAAGTTTCAATTAGACAAGAATGTGACAGGACCATTTAATTAGTCAATAAATATCTGTCGCGGGAAGTTGACAACCTGGAAAGTAGTCTGCTTTGGCGGTTGTTATCCAGCACAAGTTCTGTCAGGCAGGATGTGTCATTAGATGTTGTGCAAGACCTCACCTTAAACTGGAACACTTAAGAGCAAATGATTTTAACTTTGATTCTCATTCTGCTGTTAACGATATGTTGACAAGAAGGGTGGAATTTTTTAACAAGAAAAAATAAAATTCTAAAAGTCTTAAGTAACAAGCAGCCTGTGTTATCTATGTCATATTATGTAACGTATCAAATTGTCTTTTTCTCCTACGTATGATGTGTGATATGCTTAAGACTTAATCGCCCAAAGTTGTTAAGTAGAAATTAATTAAAAGTGCGTAATGATGTGTTTCTTGGAAATAATTGGTGTGATTAAAAATCCAACTTTAATAACACAATGGCATTTAAAAGTTTTTCATTCATTTTCCATATTAGTTTTTTTTAATAAAAATACTGTTTTTTAAAACTACATTGCAGTAATTTAGATAATTACATTTTCCTTCTGAAAAAGTATTAGTGCCCACCTATTTTCCATCCTGCATGTACATAATTACAGGCATATGGAGTAAAGTTAGAAACACATGACCTCTTCAGCAGTAAGGGTTTTAATAATAGATCTTGATTCTTAAATCTGTGCTTTCTCAGTTCATGAGTAGTGGGAACTCCCCTAGGTAAAATTTTAAAAAATAAGCATTGACTGTAACTGTCTTTTCCTTTTTTGTTTATATTTGTTGAAGAGCTACCCTGGTATCTGTTTAAAGACACATGCTATAACAGTGGTATTTAATGTTGAAATATATTGTCATTGTGCTTTGCGGTTTTTCAATGATAAGTTATAGTTGTGGTTTTGCTTTTTGCGTTTTTTACACGAGTGGAGATGCCTTCACCTCACAGGCTTTGCGTGCAATGTATTAGACCTTTTGCAAACGCACTTTCAAAGTGCTGATCTCTAGTGGGGATTTTTTGCCTGGGTTGCCATATTCTTCTTAGGTAAGCAGTCTTGTGACTTCAGGGAGTGGACCACATATGTTGTGAGACACCTTGGAGAGGTGCTGGTGGTATTCAGGAGAAGCGTGACTGCTCTGGGGGTGAGGTGCACTGAGCTTTAACAAGTGCTAGAAAACGTTCATCTGGTTAGAGCTGTCTAAAGCCAAGGGCAGCAGTCCTCAGAGTCATCAATGACTGGAACTACAATACATCTCTGACTGCATCAAGTCTACCTGGTCTGGAAGAGGCCATTGCCATGGCCATAGCTATATGGGACTAACTATCCATTTACTCTTCTCACCACTAATTGTGGCTGTTACTGGCCCTGGAATGGAAGGAGGAAAGGCAGCAGAGGAGGAAGAGGCAAGGCTGAATTTGCTCAAAACTCTCCATTATTTATGGAGTTGCTCTGCCTATTAGGATTTTGAACTCGGGAAACACATGCGTCCTTCACTGGTGTGATCTTTTTTTTTCCCCTGATAAATAAGGACATGGCAGCTACTTCATCCTCTCCTCCTCATCAGACCCCCTGTGCAGAAGCTGAGGAATAGTAGAGGACACAAGGAAATAGTTGGCTGTTTTCCTTCCGTGCCTTGAAGGATATTTTAAGCAGGGTGTAGCATCAAGTGGGATGAAACAGCAACATGTTTATAAAGGGGGTTTTGGAGGACTAAGAAAAGATTAGTGAATGGGGATGTGTTGGAATGAAATTTCTACATACTGAATTCAGCATTACAGTGAAACGAGTCATCAGTGTTCTCGGTGGAAATATTAACTTAGAGCTAAAGAAGCTATCATGAAGCATAAGGAGAAACAGTTAGATAATTAGAAATAAAAAGCTGAGACCTAGACTAGTAGCAGTGAAGTGTTCCCCATGGAAGCTCCATGCAGAAGATTCATTTCTTTTACATCTCTGAACAAAACATGACAAATATTGTGCACCAGAAATCAAGAAAAAAACACATCAGTTGTCAGCTGCACGTGGAGAAAATCCTTTCCTGCATTTATTCTTGCAGCTGAAATCCAGAGTTAGTTCAGGAGACTGTTTCAAGACTTTTCTAGATTTCTGTTGCTATAGTAAAATCTAGTTCTTGCTTCTAATGAAATTGGCAGCCAACTTCCTCATAGAAAACACATTATCCCACAAATGAACATGGGATTAACCCACTGATAAGTAACACCAAGGTATTTCTTTAGTCCTCCCTGCCCTTTGCTGAGTATGGATCAGAAGACCTGACAAAAGGAAAGGTATTCTCCCGGTAACAGTCACTTCCACTCATGTTACAGAAAACTCAGAAGAGCAATACACCTACTTTCCTCGCAATAGGGTCTTTTTAAAAGACTCATGCAATCTTTCCCGCAATATTGACAATTCTAGCTAAATTAGTTAATATCCTGCCCATATTTTTTTCCACATCCTTGTCCTTCTGCCAGTGAGAGACTTTTCTACATTTAAAGTTTAAATATTCCCTTGCCGTGATATATAACTGCATCTGTCCGACTTGTTACTTGATGCCTAAATGTCAGCTGAAGCTATTTATAAGGAATCCAAATATAAGTGTTATCCTGTTCATATTACACAAGATTTTCCTTGTCTAGTAACCAGCATCTTTGGCAAGGACAAAGAAGAGTTAAACCAAATCTCAAATTCTTTCTATTCCAAGAGATTTGTATGGCTGCTACACTGAATCCTCTACATAATTTTTCCTAAATCACCATTACCATATCCAAATTTAGCCTATTGTGGTGTAGAATTTATATGTAAAGTTAACTAACCCAAAACTGTCATTCTCACCATTTTAACAACATTTACTACTCCATTGGATTTAGATATATTTATTATTGTATGTGTTGCAAAGTACCTGTGTTTCTTAAGATAAAAAAAAGTCAGGTTCTCAACGTTTTTTGCAACCCACTTCTTCCTGTTTGATTCTGTTGCCCAGTGGGTTTGTAATTCTTTTCTTTTTCTTTTTTCCAAGCTGGCAGTGTTGGCAGTAGTTCTTTATTTATCATCCTCTCCCCAGAGTTTGAGAATATTTTTTCTAGGCTATTCTGTAATTTTTTAACCAAATAAAGTAATGCTTGAATATATTGCTAATCAATAGCTTCTCATCACTTATGGGTTAATCCAGTTTGGTGCTAGATCTTCCCTTCTTACGGAAAACCCACCAGAAGAGGTAGTGCAGAAGAGAAGCGAGAGCTGACAAGGAAGTACATGAACCTGACCTTCAAATATTTCAAAGTAGTCACTCCCTTGGATGGGAACAGTTCAGAGGTATGCTGAACAGGAAAGGAGCTGAGCCTCTCAGATTCACAGATTTTGTGGATCTCTGATATAGAAGAGTTTTTGTCCTACTTTGAATCAATCTTGCTTCACTTCCTTCTGATTAGAGAGTTCCTTCAGGTCATGGGCTGTTAGCAGACTCTCTCTGAGCGCATTAACACCTGCCAATGAGCCAATGTGCCGTATTGATGCTGAGCCAGCATTAATTCCTGCTAAGGTCTTGACTGCTGCCTTTGCCACCTCACTAAGGAACACTCCCAAGAGTACTTAGTCTTCTCTACCACCTTCTTGTGCCCTTGTCCCTGCTAACGAGATCCTACAAATCTTTAGAACTGAAAGCTCAGCGAAGAAAGTGGAATTCACACTACTATGGAAAAGGCGTTTCTTCTTCCACCCTTTTTTCTCTTCTGACCCAGGATCAAATTTCAGTGTCTAACTTGAAGTGTACTGAATACTGCTTTTACATCGTATACTTTTAGCAATAAGGTAAAAAGAAAATCTGAATACAAGGCACTCAACGCACTGTGATATGAGAGGCTGATACTCGGGAATAGTCCTGACGCTGTTGCCACCAAGGGCAGCGGTATCAGGAACGGGGAAGGATAATGACTGTTGGCTCTTGGTGATGCATCCTGAGTGACCCTCAGAGCTCAGCTGGCAGCAGTCGCAGTGCAAACTGTCAGTTTCTTAGTCAAATTATAAGACAAATAGAGGCATAGATTTCAGGTTATAAAGTGAGAAGTAGCAAATGTGCAATAAATTGGAAAATGAATCTTCAGATTCTGCTTAAACCACTGAATAGCAGAGGTTAGGTTTGCTGAGTAAGCACTTTATGACAAAGGCATTCATTATACTGGGGAGAATTATCTACTCTTAGTTGTGAGTCATACTCCTCTCTTCACCATCCTCCTTCCTTATTTAACAAGGAGAAACAAAATGCTGTGGGTCAAAGCCCAGCTTTGTATACTCAAAACAAACACGCACCCCACGCTCTAAAGTCACAGTCCAGTCATAAATAGTCACTTTTCGATACTTTCCAAGTCAAAGAGTTAGATAAAAATT